>NW_006290778.1:195584-196579 GCF_000327345.1 Myotis davidii
CCCTTCCCCCACTCCCCAGTGTCTTGTGTCCATTAGTTATTCTCATATGCATGCATACAAGTCCTTTGGTTGATCTCCTACTACCCCCAACCCTTCCCAGGGTTCCCACTGTAGTTTGATATTCTGCTCAATGCTGCTCTGCCTCTGTATCCATTTTTGTTCATCAGTCTATAACGGTCCTTATTATCCATACATGAGTGAGTTCATGTGGTATTTTTCTCAGCTTCCCAGGGGCCATCTCAGCCTCACAGGGGCTGTCTCAGCCTCACCAGGGCCGTCTCAACCTCACTGGGGCCGTCTCAGCCTCACTAGGGCTGATTCAACCTCACCAGGGCCATCTCAGCCTCACTAGGGCCGTCTCAGCCTCACTAGGGCCGTCTCAGCCTCACTAGGGCTGATTCAACCTCACCAGGGCCGTCTCGACCTCACCGGGGCCTTCTTGACCTCACCGGTGGATTAAATCAGCTTTTAGTGTCTGAGAGAAACAGTTGGGACTCTCTCTATATCCCTGAGGCACTACAGTCCCAGTAAATTAGCAATCTGCCCAGGCAAAGGCAATGAGATAGTAACTGTTTTTTTCTAAAGGAATGCTGAAACGCCACATCATAAATTTACTACTGAAAAATGATGGCAGTCCATGGGAATGGCTGGTAACAGGGTATGTGGATTTGGAGCCAAAGGATGTCTGGAAATAACTGTTTTATATGTAGCTCTAAGATCCTGTATAAACCGCCATCCTTTTCCATTAGGCTTCTTTACTGGAAGGAGAATTACAGGGGCTCATACGTGGAATTATAAGCCAGTTTTAAAGTAATCTTGTGTAATGGGCTTAATTCCAGCTAGTGCAGTGGTTCTCAACCTTCTGGCCCTTTAAATACAGTTCCTCATGTTGTGACCCAACCATAAAATTTTTTCGTTGCTACTTCATAACTGTAATGTTGCTACTGTTATGAATCGTAATGTTAAATATGTGATATGCAGAATGGTCTAGGCGA
>NW_006290778.1:196939-197514 GCF_000327345.1 Myotis davidii
TGTTTTGTCAATATCTGTACTGGAAAAGGCCCCAAGTTGGTTTAGTATCTCATTCATTTAGTTCTAAATATATTTCACTGTCTGGGAAAAGGATATCTCAGAATCATGGGTTTCAAGAAAATCTCTCCTGAAAGACAAATATCACATGATCTCACTTATTTGTAGAATCTAATGAACAAAATGAATTGATCGACAAAATACAACCCAAAGCATGGAGGCATGGAACAGATGGACATACCTTGATGTGGGGTGACAAGAAGAAATAAACCCAAGAACTTATATACCTTACTAGAGCCTGTGCACAACATTCATGCACTAGGGGGAAGGTGGGGGGGTCCTTCAGCCCAATCTGTGCCCTCTCACAGTCTGGAACCCTTCCTCCGAGGGGAGCAGGCCTAAGCTGGCAGTCAGACATCCCCAGAGGGTCCTTATCACTGCCACTGAGGCGGGAGAGGCTCCCACTCGCCAGCCGTGAGCCCAGCTTCTGGTGAGCAGCACTCCCCCTCCCTGTGGGAGCACACTGACCACCAGGGGGCAGCTCCTGCATTGAGTGTCTGCCCCCTGGTGGTCAGTGC
>NW_006290778.1:197703-201289 GCF_000327345.1 Myotis davidii
CCCAGGGTGAAGGTGGGGGGGTCCTTCAGCCCAATCTGTGCCCTCTCACAGTCTGGGACCCTTCCTCCGAGGGGAGCAGGCCTAAGCTGGCAGTCAGACATCCCCAGAGGGTCCTTATCACTGCCACTGAGGCGGGAGAGGCTCCCACTCGCCAGCCCGTGAGCCCGCTTCTGGTGAGCAGCACTCCCCCTCCCTGTGGGAGCACACTGACCACCAGGGGGCAGCTCCTGCATTGAGTGTCTGCCCCCTGGTGGTCAGTGCATGTCATAGTGACTGGTCGTTTCGCCCTTTGGTCAATTTGCATATTAGCCTTTTATAATATAGGATATGCATAGCCTGTGGAACCCAGCAATAGGGTAGTGAAGACTTGGGGGGCAGGGTTAGGGTCTGGGAGGAGAGGGGCACAGGGGAGGAAATGGGAGACATCTGTAATACTATCAACAATAAAAACCATATTTAAAGAAATATCTCCCTATCAGATGAATTGGGGCAGGTTTGACTAATAAAAATATGTTGCCCAGTAACATCCCCTAGTTAGAAGGAAACAGGTTCTGACTTTAAAAGACATCGGTTGATTGGATATCCCTACCATGTGTACAGAGCTTTACTCTGAGGGAGAGGGAACTGAATTGGGTAAGGTTAAGAAAAGATCAAGTAGCCTCAGTAATTTCCCCTTTTAGGATAATTTCAATTTCTCCTCAAGTATTAGTAAGGAGAAGGGGAAATGCCCTCTCCCAGGCCTCAGAGCAGCCCGATGCTTGCTTCTGTTTTTTACTAAATCCCATGTCTGTTTTCTACAATCCCTCTTAGGGTGACCCGGTTTTCTACAATAAGAACACACTCCTGCCGAAACCGGTTTGGTTAGTGGATAGAGCGTCGGCCTGCGGACTGAAAGGTCCCAGGTTCAATTCCGGTTAAGGGCATGTACCTGGGTTGCGGGCACATCCCCAGTGGGAGATGTGCAGGAGGCAGCTGGTCGATGTTTCTCTCTCATCGAAGTTTCTAACTCTCTCTCTCCCTTCCTCTCTGTAAAAAATCAATAAAGTATATTTAAAAAAAAAACAACACACTCCTCTCGCTTGTCTAAAAGCCCTTTGGTTGCTTAACTGGGGGAGTGTGTGTCAAGCACTCCACCCCAGGCCTGGTTAGAAGCTTCTAACTTCCAATCAAGATGAGCTTCCCAGTCGTTCAGTTCAACTTTAGAACAGGCCGTTTCCAACTGAGCATACAGAAAAGTCAGTTTGGAGGTGTCAAAAGCTCCCCACTTTAGCCATCGCAAGCTGATATCATTTCTAGTTAAGTTTTCCCATCTCTGTAGGTACTTGCAGATCGAGGTTCCACAGGAATTTCACATATAGCCTGTGGGGCAGTAACAAGGTACTGGGATTCTGGAGGCTTATTGACTTTACAGGCACGATTTCCTACGTTAACTTGTTTTCTTTGGCGGTCTGGGGAGTCGGGACAAATTTCTAGAGAAACTGGGTGGTGGGTTGAAGTGTGCTACTTACAGGTTGAGCTCCAAGCGGCTGTCGCCTCCCAAATCTCTTCCATTCTCTTATGTGTCTCGGTTTCTCTCCCAGCTGCCTAATACAGCTGTGAGGACTCTGAGCTAGGTAGCCAGCCTGTACTGTATAAATCCCTGGACAAGCCCATTATTTCCTTATAGTTGCGTTGGAATTGCCTACAGGTACCCTTTCTTGCGGGGTACCCTTAGATACCTCCACATATATTTTTAATTACCTAAGAAAACCCAAAATTCAAGCTGGAGGGAGTAAATGCCCCTTATCTTCAGAGCTGAACACGTCTGGACTCTTATTTAATCCAGCAAAAGGATTTACTCAAGACTCACGGTAAGCAGTTCTAACTGAAAAGCAGAAATTAAAAAAGCAGCTGCCTATTTCAACTCCTAGCCTTTAGTGCCACCCGAAGGGTTTTCTAAGAACAGCTCAAATAAAGTCAGACCCTCTACCACAAGCAAAGAGAAGGTAGGTCCTGGGTTCCAACAGATAACTCACCCAGATTCACCCGATGTGAGGCAGGGGCTGGGCCCTGGCCGGTGCCTAGCATGGGGTCTGGGTCCACAGGGTGATCCTGGGTGAGCTCCACTGGAATCTTCACCTGCCCAGTATGCAAGTAAATGTTGAATTTTTAAAAATCCAGCTTAAGACGTCCTTGAAGAGTTTGAGACAAACTGGAGACAATTGCTGGGAAGCAAAATCTCAATGGATTGAGAAAATGCTCCCCAAAATGGCAGTTGTATGGCTTATTTTATACATAAGAATCAAGGAGGAGATGTACAGAGAATTACATGGAAGTCATTGATGGCAGATTAAGGAGGTGGAAGAACGCAAAGTGAGGAAATCTCTGAGATTGGACAAAGAGTAAAACGGAGAGAAACACACTTCTTTTACACTGGCGGTTCCAGGGTCGTTAGCATTTACCGCACACAGAGATGGTATGTGGGCAACAAGATAACAATGTGGTCGCGTGCTCTGGTGCTGGTGGTTGTGCCTTTGAGAGGTCTGGGAAAGATTACTCTGACCTTTCCAAGTTATGTCACCTTAGATGCACAAAGACAATAGACAATTTCAAAGGTAAAGACTGGCCTTTGTAAAGAAAGCTGCAGGCCAGGGTGTGACTTCCCACCATGATCTGCTTTTAGTTAGGAATTTCACATTCAGACCACGTGTCAGTCTCTGGGTTTATAAGGCTTACCACGCAGGCCCTCCTGGGCGTGTCAGGCTTAGCATGTGGTCCCTTTTTCATCCACAGGCCCACAGACCAAATTCTATACTATTTTCAACGTAGCTCTGCTATATTGGGTATTTTATAGTCTGTTTCTAATTTCTAAAATCAGGCAAATAAGACATTTTAAGATCCTCTAAAAATCTATGAACATCTCAAAAACAAAGATACTTTTAACCTATGCAACCCAGATAGAAAACAAAGGTCACTACCGGTGGTGAAATCAAATAGAAAGGAGTATATTCTGGAGCAAGAGTGGAGTAGGGGTCCTGTCGGAAGCTTGGCCAAGGCACTCACTTTTTTTTACAATTGTTTTATTGCTTAAAGTATTACAAAGAGTATTATATATGTTTTTTTTTCTCCCCTTGACCCTCCCCCAGCCTCCCATGCCCCCCAGTGTCTTGTGTCCATTGGTTATGCTCGTATGCATGCACACAAGCCCTTCGGTTGAGCTCTTACCCGCCCCACCCCCCACCAACCAACCCCAGCCTTCCCGCTGTACTTTGACAGTCTGCTCGATGCTGCTCTGCCTCTGTATCTATTTTTGTTCATCAGTGTATAATGGTCTTAATTATCCATAAATGAGTGCGATCATGTGGTATTTTTCTTTCATTGACTAGCTTATTTCACTTAGCATATTGCTCTCCAGTTCCATCCATGCTGTTGCAAATGGTAAGAATTCCTTCCTTTTTACAGAAGCATAGTATTCCATTGTGTAGATGTACCACAGTTTTTATATTCATAATTTTTAAAGGCATAAAATTGGGGCTATTTACATAAGGGTCACATTGAGTATTTAAATTCCTGATCCACCATCTAGTCTTTTCACTTTTCACCAGCA
>NW_006290778.1:201595-221673 GCF_000327345.1 Myotis davidii
GTGAGTCATTAAATCAATTCAATCTTGATGAGCATTAAATAGGAGAGTGGGAAACTATCAGAGTGCACCACACATTTATCTAGGTGCATTTTCTGTCTTTATTTTGCCATTACAAAATTCTATTACATTACACCTCTGGTGCTCATCCTTCCCCATTTTAGAGGTGGGGGTGTGGAAAATACATTTTTTCATGCTACAAATATAACACTTCAATTACCCAGATGCTCAAATCAATACACTGATTTTAAAAATAACTGTGCACTAAAAATTTTCTCAAAGTACACTAATTCTAACTTTTCTTGATGACTCAGGACTTGGTCATCAAGAAAAGGGAAAACATGTACTCCTCATGGTCAGTACATGTGATCCTTACCTGCCACATTTAAGGAGGATACTTCACAAAATAGGGACCACCAGGAGGCTCCTTGAGGGCGATCCAGTTTGCTCACAAACATGCAGTCTGATTCAGCATCTGCATCTGCAAATGGACTGAGCTCACAGGTGATGCCAGTGCTGCTACCGAGACGCCTTGAGTCCCAGGGCGCCCACATGCTGCAGGGACAGGTGGTGGGATCTTTGGCCTGTCCTGCCAGGCCTTGTCTAGACTACTTGGGCCACTACCTCCAAATGTGACTGGGTAGGACCCACAGTGGTTCCCATAGGTAGGAAACCTAAAATCTCAGATAAGAATGTACATTAAACACACACACACACACACACACATACACACACAGGCACCACAAACATTCTTAGTCTCTCTTACCTTTAGCTTGTCACGAGTAGGAGGGACAACTCAGCCTCTGTCCCTCCCTGGTAATGCCGAGGGTTAGCCCCACTCCTCCACAGCCTGGACAGAGCAGTTCGGGCCTTATCACTCTGGTCAGAGGGTGGGGCAAGGCCCTGGCTGTCCACAGCGTGGGTGTTTGCGGAAACACTAAGGTAAACACCTACTTAGGAACTGGGGACTATGTCCAGCAACCCCCTCTCTTCACACTGCTAGTGATGCAGAAACAGGATGAGATAGTGACAAAAGATATTTTAAATTATTTATATGCAGCCCCTTAGCAAAGGCATTCAGCAATGCTCTCTTCTCACCACGGCATCTATATACTCTCTCCCTCATACCTCTGTCATATTTATACAAACTGGTTCCGTAAGATTTTTAAATGTCTATTTCTTTAATTTTTAAAAATACACACAGGAGAAGCCATGTGTTTGATATAGAAATACACACATTGACAAAGTATTTCTTACAGTTCCCAAAACTCTATCAGTCTGAAATTTATAAATTAAATATATCAGAACTTTTTAAAATGAAATCCCTGAAACTACTAGATATGCAAATGCTAGACTTTTTCCAAAATCAAATGAACCGAGAATATGAATATGGTTTGTGTTAAATAAGGTTTATTTTTAGCTTTATTGCCTATTGTCTATAATATGCAACTTTATTGTGCCTTTGCAAACAGGATACATTGCTTAAAAAACTGATCAAAATTTTCCATACATATAGCTCTATATAATAGATTACAGTGCAACACTATTCTTGTTACATAATTATAGAAATACTATAGAACCCAAGAGCACAGGGTAAGCAAAAGAAATACAATCCTGAGCCATCTGAACAAGATGATTTGATGAGTCCTTTTAGTGTAAGTTAGAGAACACAGGGGGGACATGCACACTGCAGTCATGAGCAAAATACATGAATACCTGCTCCTTGCTAGACACAGGCGGGGGTCATGGCGAATTTCAGAGACATGCACACTCACTCACACTCCCATATTTTTTCTCCTGCTTCCCTCCCATCCCCAATACATTCACTCCCACCCCTTCCCAAAAGAAAAGATCAGGCACTAAATCCTAGCGAACCCCACATCTGCCTCGTTGGAGAATGTTACGTGACTGCTAAAGTAAGAATAGGTCCTCACCCATATCATGAAACAAAGCATGTGCTATTGAGTCAATTCCAGCTGCTTTTGCCTCTTTGGAAGTAAATGAAGCATGTGCTCACTACGGTTAAAACTGCGTGGAGGGAAATGTCCTGAAAACAGAACTTCGTTTTCTCTCCCTGTGTGTCGCCAACAGTGGAAAACTCGCCTACAACTAGTTGCCTCATCTGCTATTAAAATACATTTGTCATTCTATTTTTGGTATCTACTCAATTATAGTTCAATAAACAGTCCATGAGGTTTGTACCTGCTTATGGCGAACACTATTGTACCACACAAAACGCCCCGCAGCCGGCCAGGCTCACGAAGTACCGAGGTGAGTGTCCGTGCTGTCACTCCCTCACAACCGCAGCATTCTAGTGTTACCAAAGAGAATGTATGTAGTTACGTAATGAGAGCTATTTGGTTTGTGTCTTTACCTTACACATCCTAGTGATGAATTTAACCAAACCATGCCTCCACGTCTTCCCTGAAAATAACCTGAGTCTTCTGACGAAGAAAGCTGACCAGCTTGGCTGGCAGTCCACTCGGTCAGAGGTTGGGCTGGAAAACCAGAGGGCTAACGCCTACCAGCAGCTTGCCGTGTGCGGGTAACCAAGAGTTCTTGGTTTCTGTCGTCTCTCCCATCCCAAAGCGGAAGTCACTGAGGTGGGAATAACTCACAGCATAAAGAATACTGAGCGCCAACGGCATAACCTGTGGGAATCCCTGGAGACAAAGAAGGATCCTCATTTCCCCACAAACCTGGTGGGGGTCTTAGTGTCTCTGTGTACAAAGCTGCTTCAGAAAAATCAAAACAAAAGGCTGACTTCATAATGTTCTCATTTTCAATTAAATGCTCATGCACTCATAAAAGACTCACACACCCTATGAATGTGAGGTGGCTCTTTTCTCAAAATTTTAAAATCAAGAGGCACCAATACCCGTTCATTTATGTATTAGAAGTCTCACATTATCACCATTAAAACAACAGAAACGGCACCTGTGATGATCACACCGCCGAGAAAGAAGACTGAAAGACCACTTCAGCCTCTGTGCTTCAGACTGGGAAGCACAGATGCTCTGGCTGAAGCAGACTCTAAGGACCTCGTCAGGTTTTATTGGTTTAGTATAGTCCATGACTGACAAATGGAAATGGCTCCTACAGGAATTTAAACAACCACTCTGAATTGGTTTTCAATGAACATTATTTTAAAGAGTCTGACTGTAAGAAACCTTGGTTTTATCATGACCTTTTGCAAGTGGAAGGCAGAGTGTGGCGAAGGGCGTCCTCCAGCACCGCTGACCTCCGCAGCCCCGGTGACATGGTGCTGCCAGCTCTGGTGAAGGTGTTACTGGAGTAGGAAGGACAGCGTACTGTATTTCAGTATCTTTGGTTAGGATCTGGCCTCTGCAAGGCCACCTCTCCTTCACATTTAATCACCAGTAAATTTTAAGTCCATGCATTTAGTTAAGGATCACAAAACATAATTTTCATGTTAAATAATCAGATCAAGAGTTTCAGATTTTCGGCCCTAACCCTGTCCAGTAGGACTACAAGGACCTTGCACGGAAACTGTCAACAGGATTCCCAATACTGGGAGAGGGACAAAGCAGAGCTCTGGCTTTTGTCCCCAAAAGTGGCCTGAGACAACTGAGCCCCTGGCTGCCAAAAATATTTACACCAGCCTCTGAAGCAATGTGTCTGTACTGTTCAAACCTTGTGTGAAGCCTAAATGCCGTGTAGGTGTCTGAGATGGTAGGCGAGAATAAAGCTAAATCTGGCCTAGAAAAGCTAAAAAAAGAGACACTCTGGGTTTTAAGTCAAAAGAAAAAATAAACCAGTTTTACGTCCTCAACCAGAGTACTGCCTTGAATTTTCTATCTTCTCTTGGAGTCCAAGGAGCTTCTCCCCACTTTCCTCCTTCACTGCGCTAGTGGAGAGAAGGGAGCCTTAGAGAGGGTTGTAACAGGAAAGCAGACACGCCGCGCAGGAATTGCTGTGGGGTTCAGTTTCGGGTCGAACAAAGCGAGCACTCTGAGCAGGCTAAGCACGATTCCCGGCTCACCTGCACCGCTCACAGCAGTCCTCCACCTACGCCTGGCCACACGCGCCAGTCAGGCAGGGCTCTCTGTAATACCCCCGACAAAACCCAACTCTCCAGGGTACACACTTCAGGACAGACCAGCCAGGCTGGTGTATTACTGCAAGTGCTGCCACCTTCCAATTAACTTAGCACCAAATCCATTCCCCCTTCCCCCCAACCTAAGTCAATCTGTAGTTTAAAATAGTGAAGTGTCATGGTTCTCTTTGCTTGTTTTCTTCTTTTTTTCGTTTTCTCGTGAAAGTTTTCCTATACTGATGTTCCGTTCCATGTCAGGTGAAATAAAGTTGCATAATATTTGGTGATATCCATATACCATTCTTCTTATAATGAAGTAACATAACAGGTTTGTCAGAATTAGGTCCTCAGAAGTCTTTTCCATGTAGTTCATCATACAGAGAAAGACTCTTACACATGGCTATTTCTGGAAAGTGCATTAAATGAAGATACCACACAAGAGAAAAGGTCATTGTGTATCCATTAGAATAATATACAGGTTCACAGTCAATGAGATGATACACGCTGCAGGAGAGGCATTGAACAGTATACTATTCAAACACAAAAACAGCAATAAACATATTCTGCACTACAGAAAATTCGCTAGATTCTAACTTTAAGGATTTAAAGTAATGACTCTGGTGGCTGCATTTTAGGACTGGAACATGCTTCTCCCCTTCCAGATGCACAATGTTTGATGCTGGTGCACATCTACACACACACAATACTGTGTCTGCATGGTATACAAATGCAATGGACAGCCAAGTCCTGAAGGCAAATTTCAGAGCACAGGGCTACTAAGACCAAGGGAGCAAATATCAACTTAACACTTCTAACTTCAGAATTTCATTTTATTGAACACACTTTTAAAACAAGCACCTCTTGGCAATAAAAGCATAGAAACAATAGTGCTCCTTCCACTCTATTCTAGCGGAAGACTTCTCACATCAACCTGCTAAATTCATGATGGGATTTTAAAAACAGGCAGCCAGGCTACCAGCAGAACTCAAATGCAGGTCTGCTGACTTTTCAGTGAGAACAGGAGCAGAGAAAAAGTTCAAAAAGCAAACTTGAAATCTATCACAGCTTTCTTCCTTAAGCAAAAAAAAAAAAAAAAGCAAATTAGTTTTATAGCCACAATTCAGTTTTCCAAACTTTTTCTGAAGAATTTTCATTTAATTATGTACACATAACAGGAAATAAAACTTCTTCACAAACATTCCCAAAGCTTACAATTATCAAGAAAATGACAAAAGTAAAAGCAGGAAAAATACTAATCACATGGTGGGGAGGTCAATTTCTGTTTCTGCTCTTAAAAAGTAAAAAAATCACCATATAATTAAGTACAAAAACCTGCATTGAATGACAACTGCTGGTGTAGTTACTTGATCGGAAATAAAGACCAAGAATATAATAAAGCCCTATGATAATATTCGTCTGGAACACTCCCTCGGTGTGTGTGCACTAAATGTTGGCAAAGTTTTTGGAGCATTAGCTTATATAAACACGGGAGTCCTTGGGTAGCTGCATTAAATGGAACATTCTCTTCTGAAATGCACCCACAATTCAGTTTCACTTACAAACTGCAAATTAAAATTATTTCTTCAGAAAAATATCTGTTTGGCATCTCCTGGACTTTGTTCCATTGGACAATATGGACACTTTAATCTAAAGAGAAGGGGAAAAAAACACTGAATGAGGGAACAGGATCAGTACTGAGCATTCAACTTCACATAGTTATAACGTCTTTCTAACAATTACATACACAGAGACTGACAAACACACACAGACGTGTCTGTATTTTGAGGATGAGCTGTGCTTTCTCTTAATATAACAGCCAAGCTTTGGAGGGTCACAAATAAACTCCACCTAAGCCAGACCCTAAACTGAAAAGCTCTTTTTCAGTGGAAATCAGTAAAAACTGTTTTGTACACAAAGAAAAGACAACTGTTCTGCATAATGCTTTGGGAATTTTCAGAAGTAAATCCAATTTTTCTTCTCCAAGATTTAGGCTGCACCTGTGTCGAAATGAGTTTCAAATCTATTGGTCACACAACCCACTCAAGTGCAGCAAATCTGATGCCAGCTGCTGAGCCTACAAAGTATGTAGCTACCAAGAGCAGCTGACATGCCCTGCAGTGAGGCACACAGCCAGCATGGCTGCATGGTCTGGGAAGGGCACTAATGCCTGTGTTGCATGCCAGAGCCTCCTCTTAAAGAAAGACTTCACCAAAATGGGTCTGAAATAAACTCCAGTGAGCAATTTTCTAGCTGCCTACGCTAGAAATAAGCTTTTGAAATGTGTTTAATAAAAAGTTGGACTTATAATGTATAAAAAGCCTAAGTATATATACCCTTTGAAGCAGCAATTTCAATTCTGTGAATTTATATACAGCGTATAGATAAGGTAATTCACTTTACAGTAACAAAAGTTAAATGCTCATCAATAAGGAATTGGTTTCATGATCATTATTTCCACATGGTAGATTAATCTGCAGTTTTAAAGGGAGAATGAGGACTCTTTCAGTAGCATATACTAGTATAAGATCTCCAGGAAACAGCACTGACAGAACAGTATATAGTATGCTACATGCTACCATTTGTGTAAAAGGGGGACGAGGAGTTGACATTGTATCACCTACCCAAAAGGCGCTAAAGACCATGCTTATAAATCTGGTCACCAAATTCATCAACAAATTAAAAAGACTGACAAAAAAAATCAGATGCCACCCACGCCAAATGAGTACTGATAAAATCTATTTACTTTTAAATTCTAGCAACATTTATTTACCCTCATTACTTCACTTCCCACTAAGTTACACAAGAAAAAATTTCACTAACGTTTAAAAAGTCAGATACTTACTTGCTACCATTAAACATTTTATTCAGGGCATCTCTTGATATGATATGACCACAGACCAATTTCATGGGTGGGTTGCTATCTGTTGTTTGCTGACGAAGAATGGGACAGGCGAATATGGAGTGATACCAGCACTTTTTACCGAGGTCCACTTCAATCTGTTAAAGGAAAGTGAAAGGCTCGTTACAGCTCAAACATCTTAATGTGAGTATGCACTGTGCAGCCAAGAACACTGCTGACACCTGCTCCTCTGATCCTGCCTCTCACAACACTCTTCTAACTCGAGAGGGACAGTCTTAGGGATTCTAGCATTATTCATAATTCTATATTAACCTTCAAAATAACCTTTTTTTCCACAGAATTTTTATGAGTTTATTTGAGCCAAAATGATGACAACGGCAGGGAAGCAAAATCTCAACGGATTGAGAAAATGTTTCCATCTTAAATTATATATAACACTACTTTTAAGCTAAATTCTGATGTCTGAGAGTTAAGAGTTAAAGGCAAATCAATGTTCTAGAAGTTAAACACTCTTGGAAATTCATTAGATGCACCTAACAGTAAAACCCATCAGAATCCTGACTGTTTTGCAGCACACTTAGCTAGATGATAAAATTCAGTGTATTCACTCCTTTAAAAGCAAATTAAACATGGTTTGCTTCCGTGTGAGTTTCAGGTCCAAGTCTCCCCCGTTTTGTGCAGAATGGCCGAGAGAAACCACCTGCAACAAGGGCTTGCAGCTGAAGTTCAGCATCTCTGAGTGAACAAAACAAACGAAAGCTATGAAGTTACCTAACAGGGGTTGATATTTGGCAGGGGCTCCACAAACGGTTATTCTGTTTTCTTCCTTCTCAATCGACAATGGCTATCAATATAAAAGTCTATTACCTGGACTCTTTCAAAAAAGTTGACAAAGTGTAACAGAAGAATCCTGAGAAAAAATGGCCAGACCATCACTTCCAAGTGCTGTAATACCCTGACACACAGGCCTTAGGTGAATTCAGACTTTGGGAGGCTCTTTCCTAGCACACAAGCATCAGAGGTGCTTACAGGTAACTTGGGAAACTCCCAGCATCCTGCGGGCACCTGCCTCAGCAAAGCAAGCGAAGGCCCAGTTCTCTCCACTTGCTCCAATGTGCAGCAGTCAAAGAGGGGTGCTGCTGGTGCCCTGACCACATGCAGGGCTGGGAATGCACCTGTGCTTCAAATCAAACCATATCTCCGAGGAGAAGCTGAGCCACCAACCAACAGTTACCAGCTGGAAGAGCACGGTAACTACAGATAAACCTGTGCACAGGTGGCAGAAAAGAGACAAAAGCCAAAAGCACGTTTTTGCCCTTCGGGGTCTTGACAGAACCATGCAGGGATATTTCCAAAGTTGTAGTATCTGTCAGAGGCCGGTGGAAATACCACTACAGTGACCTCTGTCACTCCCTGTAGGCAAAACGTGAGTACCTACTACGTGTCCCATGTTATTCTAAGTATATCTATGTTGTCTCCAGCCTTTAATAGTCCCATAGTCCCAAAAGAGAAGGACAGTCCCCATTTCAGAAATGGAAAAACTACTTGAGGAAGGTGGAAAGCTGGCAATGGACTAAAATTGAGGCTTAAAACCACGGCCTGCTCCAGGCAGCAGAGGACACACAGCACTGAAGGGCCACTGAGGACTGCAGAGGTCACAAGGACAACCTTTAATCTAATAGCTATGTACTTATTTTGAATGGTATTAGACAAATATAACCAGCTCAAATCCATGATTTCATCAATATCAATGCTTAAGATAAAACTAAATCCAATCAAAATGACTCACTGCTCTTATATTTAAAAGAAAACTAACACCACTGGTTTGCCATGCGCAGAGCACTCTGCATGCTACAGTATATCCCGCCTCCCCACTTCTGACGTATCCTTCATTAGCTTTCTTTTCTAAAGAATCGTGTATTGATTTTAGAGAGGGGGAGGGAGAAGAGAGAAAACATTGATATGAGAGCATAACATCAATCCACTGCCTCCTGCACGACCCCCCACCAGAGATCGAGCTGGAAACCCGGGTATGTGCCCTGACCGGGAACTGAAGGAGCGACCTTTAGGTGCACGGCACAACGCCCAACCAACTCAGCCACACTGGCCAGGGCCTTCATTAGCTTTCACTGCCAAAGTCAAAATTCTAAGAAAACTCCTCCAGTACCTCCAAAACGTACTTGCTCTCATTTCTATTAGTTAATCATGTCACCACATGCATAAAAGCATCCCTGTCAAATGGCTACAATAATGTTCCCCAGTTAAAAGGCAAGACTGGCATTCTAAACCCTTAACATTCACATTCTTCTAATGACAGGAAAAGTAAACAATCAAGAGAAAATGGAACTCACGGGCAATTCATCTTTCTGGTTCCAAACTCCAGTGCACTGCCTCTGCTCAATCACAGCTTTAATGTTAATTAAAGCTGGCAGCGCCACGCAACCTGCTGAGAAACTGGGAGACAGAAGAGGAAATGTCAATGCCAGGCCAGTGCCAGACAGCTTGGTCCCAGAAATGTCAATTCCTCCAGACTCTGTGCAGAGGGCCCTGGCGTTTGTCAGGGCACAGAGCCCTCTGCTCTGCTAAATGAGTGTGTGTGCGCACGTACACACATAAATAGGTTTTAAATTGTACAGAACCACCCAATTTAATGGGCCCTACCTATCCGTCATTAATGACACTCCTAACATTAATGCAATTCTAAGACAGTTTCTTACACTGTTCCTCCTAGACCCAGATCACCCCATTTAGGGCACAAGTGTTGGCACAGTTCTCAGCTGGCCCTCTTCAGGACTGCCCTAAGCTGACGAAAGCCACCTGACTAGGGTCACATTTAATGAATGGTCCGCATGGATACAAATGCCCAGCCCTGCTGTCCCAACGTGGGCCAACTCCATAGGCCCACCAGAGCTCCAGAGCTCTTCAAGGATGGCTGAGGCCTTTGGTCAGCCTGCATCACATACATCCCAACTCTTTCTCTGCCTAATCTCGCTGCTTTCATCCCCCCACAGGGGCTGATCCCAATAAACTTCTTCATGTCAATCTCTACCCATTGCAGAGTCTGTTCCCCAGACAACCTGACCTGTAGCATGGCCATGCATTAGAGTTAATGGCACAAGTGTCTCCTACACTCAGATGGTACACCCTATGGAGCGCAGAGTGTACCTTATTTATCTCTGTGTCCCACACATTACCTGGCACATAACAGGATTAAAAACACTTGAGGAGGCCGGCTGGTGTGGCTCAGTGGTTGAGCACCAACCTATGAACCAGGAAGTCATGGTTCAATTCCCAGTCAGGGCACATGCCCAGGTTTCAGGCTCAATCTCCAGTATGAGTCATGTAGGAGACAGCTGATCAATGATTCTCTCTCATCATTGATGTTCCTATCTCTCTCCCCCTCTCCCTTCCTCTCTGAAATCAATAAAAATCACTTGAGGAATTAAATGAAAAGAAGAGCTAAAAAAGTTATTTTCTTAAAATAGGTTCTTAAGCTTTTTGGTTTCAGGTCCTCTTTACATGCTTAAATATAAAGGATATGAAAGAGCATTTGTTTCTTTGTGGATTATATCTATCATCACTTAGAATATCAGAAATTAAAATCAAGAAAATTTTAAAATAATTCATTTAAAAGTAATAAACTTATGCTATAAATAACATCTTTACCCCAAACCCCCTATTTCCAAGCTAAAAGTCCGTCTGTGAGAAGAGCAGCATTGCTTTACACTTTTATAAACCTCTTTATTGACTGGTTTAACAGAAGGCAACTGAATTCCTAACTCTTCTTCTGCACTCAATCTGTGGCAAAGGGTTCTTCTGGTTGAAATAAATGATCCAGCCTCAACAGACATGTAGTAATTTAATTGGCTTTTCAGATCCGTGTGGATATTCTTCTTTAATGCCACACAAAACTCAACAAGCAGTAGTTTCTTAATGGTCAGCTGTACCATCGAATCTGAATCCTTACCAATGAATTTTTTATACTGAGCTACATTCAAATCCAACGGTATGTCTTGTACTCAGAGTGATTCATTTACTCAATGTATGACTTTGTAAACTCATACTGAATTAAGATCTTCAAAGTATTAATTCATCTAATTACATAATATAAAAAACATCAACTTTATTAATATCACCACAAATCTCATCAAAAACATCCTTGAGTACCAGAAAGCTGTCAAGCTCAGTATAACAAAAGTTTTCAAAAATTTATATTTTAGCTCAAAATCGTGAATTTTATCATTATGGCAAAGATGCTGTCAGCTGCTTCTCTGATGCTTCACGCTCCTTTGCTCACTCTGTAGTCTGCTGTCTAGTGAGTCTTTCAAGCAAAAACTGTCCCATGAAAAACAAGCCACACACAGGTGCTCTTTCTGGGGAGTGGCCACACCTGGCACGAAGCCGAGTGCTTCATGTGAACCCCTGATTCTGTCACCCAGAATATTAAAGACGTGTACTCAGAGGTCAAGATTTAATAAAACTAATCATTTTTAACATTTTATCGAGAACATTCTTACGTAAAACTCGCGTTTCAACTGCAAATGTGTGGAGTGAGGAATACAGTGGGTTCTGAGGCCACTGCTCTGACCTGTGCTCAGGCTCCAGCAATTTCACTCACCATGTTCCTGCACCATCAGGAAAAATGTCAGCCCCGTGCAAAGGGCTCTCAGACCCCCAGAGGTCCACGACTGCACCGAGAATTGCTGCCCTAACACTGTCACTGTCAATTGTGACAATCTCTTGAAATACCAACTGCACTCTTTTTCAGAAAGACAATCTCTCGGCTTTAAACATCAAGAACTAGGCAACTAATTAAGAACAACTAAAAAACGTGATGCACATTTTAGTAATAGGACCAATTTCCATACCTGACACTGAGAGGGGACTCCACGGAGAGCCCCAGGAGGGCACAGGCATCCCGCGTAAAGATGTCACAGATGTCAGCCCACTGATTCGCATCAAGCAGGTGGACATACGGTGAGTTCTCAATCCCTTGTCTCAGGTACACGAGGCTGCCCATCAAAACCTGAATGTCTAAACAAAAAGCAGCAGCTATTTAGAGGTGAATGATTACATCTGAAATAGAGCTGGCTTACAGATAATAGGCTGAGAAAGGCAAGAATCCCCCCAACTGACACAGCCTAAAATCCTTCATTCACAATGTCTTTTAAAATTCTTGTCTTTAAGCTGGGTTTCTCCCTTCACCTTAAAGAAACAGCAGAAATAGAGAAAGGGAGAAAAAAAAGAAAGCACTAAATGTTGAACTTGCAGTTATTTTACTATTATAATTAGCACAGTATAATTACCATTATCTTGAGTAGTGATAACTATGCTATAAAAGGAGCCATTACGAATATTTGACTATCCAGTTCTCCAACACTGACACTTGGGGTTAACTGCTGCCACCTGGTGCACCCTGAAACACTTTGTTGTGGCACTAACAGTAGCATGGGGGGTGCAAGTGCACACTTCAACTCTTTCTCGTGTCTCCTTTCAGTTTACTATGAAATCACAGAAAATGCAAGGTTTATGACTTTTCATTTATGAATCTTCAATATTTTATTTTTGTACTAGAGCCCATCACAGCTTTGTCTATAAGTGATTATCACCTATAACTGTTTTCATTTATTAGCAAATGTGTATTGATCTAGTTAAGAGAAGCTTCGATCCCAGTGGTGACTTTAGGCCTGTTGTAAACATTGATAACATGTGACTCCAGACTCACCTTTTTGATGATTTAGGGCAAATGGCTGAAAATTTTTAGCATATTGCAATGCCTCTCGCTGATTTGTAGTTCCACCCATTAACAAGCTAATAAAATACAGTCTATGTAGCTTAAATTCCAAGGAGCTGTTTTGGGCTATAAGCATTTCTCGATTTGATACCGCCCACCTAAAGAAAAAGCAAAAAAGATTTTAACAATAATTAAGAGCCTAGGAAAAGTGTGTTAAAAATTGTTTGAAACCTAGTAACATGGGAAAAAAAGTGTTTGGTCTGCCATCTTGTGGAAGTTGCTGGTAACATCAATCCCTAGGCCCAGAGATTTGTTAAAAAAGAAAAAAAAAAAGTAAAATATAACAATTACGCCCTAACTGGTTTGGCTCAGTAGATAGAGCATTGGCCTGCGGACTGAAAGGTCCTAGGTTCAATTCCAGTCAAGGGCATATACCTTGGTTGCCGGCACATCCCCAGTAGGAGGTGTGCAGGAGGCAGCTGATCGATGTTTCTCTTTCATCGATGTTTCTAACTCTATCCCTCTCCCTTCCTCTCTGTAAAAAATCAATAAAATATATATATATATTAACAATTACAACAAAGAGGCTTTTCAACCACTGAAAAAAAGAAAAAATGTTGTTAGGTAACAATTACATATTTAGTAGTTTTACACTAAGGCAAGATCAACTCTGAAGAGTGACATAACAGATTTGTAATCGTGCAAGGCCATACTTTGAAGCAGGTGGCAGCTATGAGATTCACTATCCCATTGCCCAGATCAGTGATGGCGAACCTATGACACGCGTGTCTGAGGTGACAGGCGAACTCATTTTTTTGGTTGATTTTTCCTTATTAAATGGCATTTAAATATATAAAATAAATATCAAAAATATAAGTCTTTGTTTTACTATGGTTGCAAATATCAAAAAATTTCTATATGTGACACGGCACCAGAGTTAAGTTAGGGTTTTTCAAAATGCTGACACGCCAAGCTCAAAAGATTCGCCATCACTGGCCTAAATCCACAACTCTTTTCCTGTTAAACTGGCATGTTTATAAATGAATCACAAGATTTGGAAAGAGAAGCATCTATCTTTAAACTTTTGTTAGGAGCAAGATTTTGTGCTACTCACTTTGGAATTAAAAACAGAAACATCAGTATACTCTCAAGGTGCTTTCATTCTAATCAGGCAGACGGAGCCACATAAACATCATGTAGTATATTATATTGTGCCAAAACAATTTGTACAAACGTAGTGCTAACGAGAAAAAATTTTTTGAACGATCCAAGCTACAGACAGTGACTCGGGCCTCTATCGTACAAACAGTTGCAATAACCAATCTTGAGCTGGAACTACCAGTTCAGGTGAACACTAAAGCAAAGTATATCAGCCAGCAGTTAAATTCAATTTTGCAATCAAATGATAATAGCACTACTTTGTTTCTTTGCACATAAGACGTCCAAGCTGTTAGTATCATATTCTTCTTTAATCTGACCTTTAGTTGGGCAAATATTCCCCACCTAACCCAATTCACTAAGGACCACTGGAATCTGAAGTGGGTATGAACATAACTGAGTATCTCTACAACTGTACAAATAAATGCTTCAAGTTATTCATAATGAATCAGCTGACAGAGATGAGACTTCACAGAGCTGCACTTTCACAGGATCCCACCCTTCCCAAAAAGGGCTGCTGGTGCACACACATACTCGTCAATTTGCTGATCACCCACACCTTAGAGTCCAATCATGAAGCTTTTCTAACATGAACATCTAAGTATTTTTTAAAATATTAATTACCTGGACCTTGGAAATATTTACTTAAATTTAAGCAAGCCTTGGATCCTTGCCTGGCACTAAGATGAATGCACTCAAGTTGCAACACCAAGCCTGGTAAATCGTGCTCCCAACAAGGTACTTCCAGCAGCTATCTCTGGTGAATGCCCAACACCAACCATCAGTACCAAAAGTACTGTGCTCCTGGCAGCTCTAGTCTATCAGGCAATTCCTGACTTCAGATCCAAGAGTGCATTTAAATTAGGTCACTTACTTAAAGCTTATCCTACCCCTTCTCACTCACAAAAACATGAGTATGTTTTCCTATTAACAAGTGAGAGAGGTAGTAAGCTTTTCACTTGTTCTGTTTCTGATCTGAGGTATATGTGCAAAAGTTTCTAGAGTCAAATAAAAACTACAAATTTTAATAATTGATGAAAAGCCAACAGAAAGAGGGCAAAATCCATACTGGACCATTCACAAAAGAAAACAATAACCTATTTTGTTTCCATAGGCAAATGTTCATGATATAATGTTAAAAGTGTGATATATAGAAAAAAGTAACTTCCAGTTACCAGAATTGTTAACATGAATGACTCCGGAAAAATTGGATTTCACGCATTATTTATCAGCCACACAGCACTGGCTATGACGACGCAACAGATCAGGACATCGACTATTAGAGCAGCACCGAGGGGCTGAAACAGCCAACCTCGTGGACACACCAAGGAGCAGCAGCTAACAGTACTACAGGTGACAATAATTTTTGAAACAGTCCATGTTGTCCCATGACTTCTAAGTTTTCTACTGTAAACATATATTACTTTTATACATAAAAAGGTAACACATTTTTAAGTTAATGCAAAAGTAAAACAAAATTTCTTATCCTCTGAATATTACATTAAGCCTAAATCTCACAAGACAAGGATTTAAATTACTATTCTGAACATCTCTCTCCCTGGCAAAATGTCATTTTCTAACCTAAGGATACCCCCAAATATGCAAGCACACTTAAGCAATAAGGTAAAACCCTTGCCTGATAGGACCTCTGCCTCAAACCGTCAGCACTGTACCCAGGCAGCCACATATATATTTTCTTAACACCCTAATTCCTCTCCCACAATTAGCTGGCCAGATAAGCATAGGTTTTGAAGTCACTGTGTTGCCTCCTATTAAGAAAGTTCATATATCTTTATCTTCTTTATGACCACTTTGTGATTCTACATCTTTTGTGTGTAAGTTCCTAGTTGCATTCCTTGACAATCATAACATCCACCTTAACTAATCTTTGAGATCTGGGTACAAATTTCACAGCAACATTCTGATACACAGTAGCAGCTTCCCCAGATAACTTTAGTGAATTCACGATGACTTCTGAGATGATGAAACTATCTTTTATTGGCAGTAAAGTTCTTCAATCTCCTTGCAATTACTATTTTCTTTCAATGAGGCAACTAACTTCAACACTTTGGCCCGAATATTAGCCAAACTGATGGAAGTTTTTTTTAAAAAAACAGTTTTCAATCCAAAGCAGAAGTAAACGTTCCATCATTTAAACTGTAAGCTTTTTCATTCTCCGTGCAATTTTTTTTATTTCTTTTAAATATATTTTTTACTGATTTCAGAGAGAAAGAGAGATGGAGAAAAAGAAAGAAACATCAATGATGAGACAGAATCATTGATTGGCTGCTGCCTGCACACCCCTCATTGGGAATCAAGCCCGCAACCCAGGCATATCCCCTTGACCAGAATCGAACCTGGGACCCTTCAGTCCATAGGCCCACGCTCTATCCACTGAGCCAAACCAGCTAGGGCTCTCCATGCTCTCCAATTTAAATTACAAGATGCTGAAGCAACTTTACCTTGATTTTTATGTTCATGGAACTTTTTCATGTACTTTGTACCATAATTTTATGTAAGGCCTAGGTCTTGGCATAGCTGTTGTCATTTTCAAACCTTTCTAATCACATTTAATTTCACTTCTAGCAATTCCCTGTCAGGGTACATGCCTGGGTTGTGGGATCAATCCCAAGTGGGCGGCGTGCAGGAGACAGCCAATCAATGATTCTGTCTCATTCATGTTTCTATCTCTCTCTCCCTCTTCCTTCCTCTCTAAAGTAAAAAAAAAAAAAAGGAGGAAATAGGCCCACTGAGAAGAGAATTAAGATAGAGAGGTGCAAGCCAAGAAAAACATGTGAACATGTTCAGATAATCTGATTTAGCAATTCACATTACCATCAATAGTGATGTGTCCAGGTGAATTAAAGCCAGTCCAGATAGATTTGTTTCCTCTAATTGGAAGCCTTTCTTCCAACATAAGTGCTAGTTAATTTTTTCCAAAAGTACAAACACAAATTGAAGAGTTGAGAATAGAGATGAAAAATTCAAGACCCAGGCTCAATTGCCATATTGTCTACAATTTTCCTAATACAGTAAAACCTCGATATAATAGACTAATTTGGGCGAGGGGGGAGTCTGTTAAAGCTCAAAGTCTGTTAAACAATAAAGTGGGTTTTCTGAATGCATATGTTAAAAAATTGACAAATTAGTGAGTTTGCCTGTTTTTACTTATACAGACTTATTTGAGTAATTAAAATTAAGTATGTATGAAAGGTTTAATTTCACAGAAGAGTTTTCTGTATGTATTACTGTAATTTTAAACTTATACTGAACAGGTCTAGTAAATGCGTGCATTCACCCGTCACCTCGAGGAAACAAACGCACACGACTGGGCACGTGGGAACACCAGCTGGCCATTAAAACTGCTGCAGTCACATCAGATGACAACAGGACCAATTAGCAAGCGAGATGCGTGTGATCAAGTGCTAGTCATTCGCCAAACACTGTTTACGAGCGGTGACTCTTGGATTTAAATATGTGGACTATAATTACAGATATGCAATATTTATTTAAGTCAGTGAAATTACTACAATGTTTTTTTTCCAACATATGGACTATTCGCTAAAATTTCTTAAAAACTAACGGTGAACTAATAACAACAACAAAACCTGTTAATTTAATTATAAGCAAATCTTGGTTAAAAGCATTTTAGAATTAACAGGGTGTTAATTTTCACATTATGACATACTGATCAGAAATTTTGTTCATTAAATCTGAAGTCTGTTAAATTGAGGTCCGCAAAATTGAGGATTTACTGTAATCTCTCCACTCGCTGACTTAGATGTTCTTTATCTGAACCTCTCACATGGCTCATTCCACAATCTATTTGGTAGAATAGTTTCTGGTCTCTTATGCTGGGGCTGTGTCTTGCTCATTTTGGCACCCCCCCCCCCCTACTTTGAATAGGGTATTCAGACAAGGAGCACAGGTTGGTAGAGTCAACTGTGTGTGGACTTAAATCTGGCTCTGCTATGTGAATTTAGGCAATCTATTACTTAATTCTCTAAAAACCTATTTCCTTATTATAAAATGGAACATTTCAAAGGGTTGTGGGCATTAAGGAGGGGACTAGTCAAGTACTGTGCACAGAGACTGACACAAATAGGCGTTCAATAAAAAGCTACTTAGTATGTGTTTACTGAATGGATGAAAAGTTACCATTCTTCAAAGTCATAATTTCATTAAGAAAATTGTATTTAAAATTATATTCAAAAGAGTTACTTGGGCATTGCCATGTAACACTTAGTGCCACTTTGAATTTTTTAGAAGCAACTGGGTAGGAATATGACAATATACAGGTATCCATTAATTCCCTTCAGAAATGTTTTATATTTTCTTAGCTAGCAATTCACACTGAATACGTAGGCATTTAATTCAAGGAGCAGGAATAGGGGTAGAAGACAGTCACGGCCTTAATTAACTTGATAGCAACCAAATCTAAAACCTACAAAGCACATGAAACTACAAAGCACAAGACTATAATCAACATTAAAAACTTAGCCCCGTGTCTACAAAGCAGAAGACATAAAACCAGAAAGAGAACGCCTAGTTAGAGGCATTAAGGATTTGGGGTGCTGTACTCTGGGATAATGGCGTTTCTAGCAGAAACTTTTGATTTTTATTATATTTTAAATATGTTTTATTCATTTTTTTACAGGGAGGAAGGGAGAGGTAGAGTTAGAAACATTGATGAGAGAGAAACATCGATCAGCTGCCTCCTGCACACCCTCCACTGGGGATGTGCACACAACCAAGGAACACGCTCTTGACCGGAATTGAACCTGGGACCCTTGAGTCCACAGCCGGTGCTCTATCCACTGAGCCAAACCGGTTAGGGCAAAACTTTTGACTTTTAATTTTTAAAAACCAACTACCACTGTACCACAACCAGCAAACTAATAAGCATTCGGCTACATTACAACTTTCCTGTGACTCTTAAAAAGACATTCTGTTCTCCAATTTCCAGTGCAGGCGAGGGGAGCACTGTCAGCTTTGGAACCAGGTTGTTTGGAGAAATGCTGTGGACAAAAGGTGACATCTAGTCACAGCGCAAGGTCACGTCATCTCTGGTCATTGCCCTGCATCCGGCAGACCCTCTGGGCCTCTTCCACAAAAAGACCCCAAACAATAACACTTACTTATCAGCCCAATTATCCCACAGAAACATGGAGCGTTAATTATTCTACTTATCAGGCATCTGAAAAGACTTGGCACATTGCTAGCTCCACTTTTAGAATTTCCATATTATTCCAAAAATAATTAAAACAAGATTTTACCTTCATAGTTAACGTTCTCCCCCAGGAAACTAACTGATGGAATTAGTCTGTTTATCTCACTCCTCTCACAATTTTGCCAATCTGCACTGATGTCTATTTCTGGTAATATTAAAATAAAAATGCCTCTTGCCAATTCCCACAGCACACTCCATTACAACCGGCATAGCATTTTTCAAGGCTCATGAATACTGGGAAATGGCTGACATTTATTTACTCCATAGGTGTGGACTTGGCTGAGCATTATTGGTGACTGAATCAAGTGCTTAAAAATTCAGAGTGGCAAAACTGACAAAAATCAAAGTTCAGCCAAAAGTTAAGAACCATATAAACTTTGCAATGGAGACTGAAATGGATAGCTAACATGTTATTTCCGAGATATTTTCAAATGATAATTTCTCATATATGGGTTGAGTTCATTGTTGGAACTACTAACATTTTACTCATCTCAGAACTGGTGTGAATCTTTGTCTTTCTTTTTTTAAAAAAATATATTTTATTGATTTTTACAGAGAGGAAGGGAGAGGGATAGAGAGTTAGAAACATCGGTGAGAGAGAAACATCAATTCAGCCGCCTCCTGCACACTCCCTGCTAGGAATATGGCTGCAACCAAGGTACATGCCCTTGACCGGAATTAAACCTGGGACCCGACAGTCTGCAGGCCGACGCTCTACCCACCGAGCCAAACCAGTCAGGGCTCTTTGTCTTTCTTAACATGGTATTTAAGAAACCGTACATGAGAAACCAAGATGGCGGCATAGGTAAACACCGGAAATTGCTGCCTCGCACAACCACTTCAAAAATACAACTAAAAGACAAAACAGACATCATCCAGAACCATAGAAAGGCTGGCTGAGTGGAAATTCTACAACTAGAAGTAAAGAGAAAAGCACACTGAGACTCAGAGGAGGTGTGGAAGTAAAGTACAGAGGTACGGAGGCGCATGTGAAAAGGGCTGGCAACTGAGGACACAGTTGTCTTTTTCAATTGGACGGGAG
>NW_006290778.1:222955-233197 GCF_000327345.1 Myotis davidii
AAAGATTTAATTTAAAAAAAAGACACAAACCTTAAAAGAAAAAAAAAGAAACCATACAGCCTATAGAATTACACATTTGAATCTACCTAAAAACACAATACACACACTTCCAACTTTACGTGTCTCAGAAATACAGTTTAGTATCTGTGCCCAATAGTGAGATGTGGCAGGGGCTACTATATTGAACAGCACAGTTCTATACAGACTGGTGGTTTTTAATGAAGTACATAATATAACATTGCCTTATTATTGCTAGTTCCCTACCACAAAACCAAGAGATCTATTATAAACCAAGTTAACAATAGATCTGGTTTTACAAGAACAAACTCCAGAATCTTTCCTCTTAGTTTCGCCCTCCTGGCCAAGTTGAACTTCTCCTTTAAAAAAATATGTTTTTAGTGATTTCTTTTGGGGGGGGGGGGGTATGGCAGCAGAGGGAGAGAAACATTGATGAGAGAGAAACATCGATAGGCTGCCTCCTGCGTGCCCCCTACTGGGGATCAAGCCCCCAATTTGGGTATGTGCCCTGACAGAATCAAATAGCAATCTCTCAGTGCACAGCAACCTTTCAGTACATGGGAGGACGCCCAACAAACCAAGCCATACTGGCCAGGGCTCTCTTCCTTTTTATGAAGACTCTCAATTTCTCTACAGTCCTGGCTTGCCCACTCAATTCCTTGGTGAGAATGTATTCAGGTAAGAGATGGCTATGTCTACTCGTCCTCCTGAGGACTACCTACTGTCTTGGGACTTCATGTACATGGAAACCAGAGTGGCAATGATTAAGCAGTTTCTGGGGTCTTGTTTTCTGTTTTAGTTGTTTCCCCTAGGTCCAGTCTTGCTGACTCAGGCTTTTTAAATAGCCACACAGAAGAACCTCAGAAGACTCTTCATAGATACACCATTGGAGAAAAGGAATGAAGATTTGAATAAGTGGGATTTCCCCCCCCAGAGTTTGAATTTTTGTTTTTGTTGTTTTGTTGGGGTTCTTAATTCTGAAAAGACAGAAGAGATGCGTAGAGGGATACATGTTTAACTCACTGTGCCCATACGCTAAGTCTGGTGGAGAAAGAGCCACATATTATTCATGGCCTGTCTAATATAAAACCTTTCTATGGTGTAACTAATAAAATACTTTTTCTCCCTTCTTCTGTGAAAATTCTGGAACTTCTCCCCCTTCCTTCCCTTTCCCCTCCTCTCTCATAACCATTCAGTTAGTCTCTGTTCCCTCTTGTCATATGGAGGCACTGCAAAAAGAACTGCAAATTCTAAAGGGCTAGGAGGCCCCGGGCATGCTATGGATATTGAAAAAAAACAGGTTTCCAAATCTGCAAGGTTGAAAGTCAGATCCTAGACTGTGGCAAGTCCACCAATGTAACATTACTGTGAAACACCTTTAGAAAGGCAGCCAACTAGCTTCCCCTAAAGACAAGCACTTTCTTTCAAAATGCTGACACCAGCTACAAGGACAGTTTCTGTTTTTCTATTATTTCTCCGTCCCTTTGTATTAAATTACTGTTATCTTCTTGTTGACACCACTGATGGTCTCTGACTTATAATGGACTGACTACTGATTTCTTTTTAACTTGACGATGGTACAAAAGCAATACGCATTCAGTAGAAGCTGTACTTAGATTTTTGAATTTTGATCTTTTCCAGATTAGCAATATGTGATACACTCTCGTGATGCTGGGCAGTGGCAACGAGATGATTTCACCCAACTGTAGGCTAATGTAAGTGTTCGTAGCCCATTTAAGGTACGTTAGGCTAAGCTATGATGTTTGTTAGGTTAGGTGTATTAAATGCATTTTCAACTTACAATCTTTTTCAACTTACGATGGGTTTACTGGGACATAACCCCAGTGAAAGTTGAAGAGCACGTGCAGTTATTTTTGGCTTTGCTTTTATCTACCATATGAAGGAGGAGGTCCTGTTTGTTCCAAGTTCTCCTTCAAACTATTCCAGCACTTATTTGAATGCCTTCTATGAAAATAGTGCTATGGTGGGTGCCCAGAGAACTTTAAAAAAAGATACAGTAATCTGGATAAAGATAAAAATCTGTACACAAACTCAGAAATATAAGGACAAGAACAAAAAGCAGGCAGGGTCCTGAACAGATCTGTAAGTGCGATAAGCTGTTCTGCCACTTCTCCCCCCATCTCACATATTTTCTGCCTTTTTCCATCGACTTGTGTCATTTGCAATTACTAGCTAACACTCTCCAGACGTCCTTCTCATCTAGTCCTCCCATGGCCTCTGTTCGTATTAATTTTTTTTGGGGGGGGGGAGGGGGCAGGGGTTAGGGGTTGGCCTGCTCAACTACCTAGGTTGCCTGGAGGTGAGCTGTAGCCTCTCACCTTCCTCTTCCCCTCAGGGGTGGTTGCACATGCTTCCTCCCACAATGTACAAACAGAAGGTGCCACACAACTGAAAGGTATTTTCCCGTTGTATCTGAACCAGAGATCCCCAAACTGATGTCCTTCATTTTTCAACTTTTGCTACAAGCAGAATGAATTTTCTATACCTTGCCCATAAACGATGCTGATTAATATCTGCTTACATTTACCAGTAATAGGTAAAACTTGGAAAAGTTTGAGTTGTAATAGATTTCTATTAAACTACCATTTTCCAAACATATGTTCCACAGAACTCCAATTTTGTGGGTTTAATAGGTGGGTGTGGGGTGAACAAGGATTATTTGGTCAAACATGTATGGGAAACACTGTGTTTTACAAAGTTAAATGAGTTTCTTTAGGATTGCTGATGGAGCCTCTCATATGCTCAAGTAAATCTCTTACAGGAGAATATTAAGTAAATATCATGAGAAGCATTTATTACATAACAACCTTTAACTCCATATCCAGGTGTGTCACAATCTAAATTTTGCTTTAAAAAAAAATCAAAAAAATTATAAAGGTGCTAGCTATATCCATCAAGCACAATGGTATTGTTTAGGTGATATCTATCTTGTAAACTATAGTCCATACCTACCTCATATTTATAATTTATACAGGAATTTAGAATTTATCAACTTACACAGAAACCTATCTATCTCTACCTATCCATCTGGGCTGGTTTTAGAACTCTACAAAAATTTCTGAGAACTGACAAATGATCAGAAACAGGAAATTATGGTATAAAAATTAAGTAGGTCAGTAGAAGAAAAAAATGTGCATTTTATAAAATCAATAAGGATCTTCCAATTATTTTTCTGGTAACAGTGATCTCAAATACTGCCAACTTTAAAATACCAGGATCCTACGGCTATGATCTCACAACAATCACTGTTTCTATCATCCATCTCTTCCTTTAATAAGTTTTTCTCTCTCCTCCTTCTCTTTCTCCTATCTGTATCTCTTCTCCCTCCCTTCCTCCCCCTTCTTCCTTCCTTCCTAATAAATAACCCAGTAATACTCACATTTAAAACATTCTAGAACAGGGGTCACAAACTATGGGCAAGGGACAAATATGGCTTGCTGCTCGTTTTGTGTGGCAGAAGACCAAGATGGTTTTTTACATTTTTAAAGGGTGATAAAATAAGACAAGAGTATGTGCGATAGAGCCTTATGTGGCTTGCAAAGTCTAAAATATTTACTACCTGGACTTTTACAAAAATATTTGCTGGCTCTGCTCTAGGATGATATTTATCACAGCTTACTCAGTAATTCAGATAATTCACAGCAATGACAAGCGCACAGTAAATAATTAAATTTTACAGTGGCAATTAGAACTCCGTCATACATACCACTTAGTTCCAATTATGTTGTTTTTTAGATACTAACATAGAACTCAGCACATTACAGAAGTTCAAATATCAAGCTCTGCCTGCCTGAACAATAGTACTTCAGTTATGAAGCTAGTCTAAAGTGGTGGTATAGCCTGGATACAAGAAACCCTTCTCTCATGGGAATTCAGATCAACTGATAAGTGAAGTAAGCTCTAACCATTTCTCGTATTACACATCCCCCATATTCACTTAGCTAAAAGAAATAAAATAATTCTCCTTGATTTCTCTGAAGTCTATCCCAGGTGAGATATGTATCTCAAAATCTTTAATGTGTTTTCTAATTACATTTTCTTACCGAGTTCTCTCCAAGTATTCAAAATAAAACAAACTCAGCAACTTACTCCAGAGCAGGTCTCAGAACTCTGACTTTTAATGCTTCTAATATTCGATTTAACTCCACAAATGGTTCTTTCTGACTGGGGTCTACAGAAAGACCAGATTCCTGTGAAAACAAAAAGAACTGTTATTAATTAGCACTAATCAGGATAAAGAGATATAGTAAAAGCATATTCTAAATTTAATATGGGACAAACCTTAAAGATATTTCTTTTTAACATGTATTTCTATGGCAGAGACTGATGGTTGAGCCCTAATATCATTCTTTCTCCTTTTCCAAAGTAGTGAATTTAAGCTGGGCATATAGCCATATGGAATAAAGCTGGGTATGACTACAAGATTTAAGTTCTGGCCAATGAAACATAAGCATGAACTCTTTGCCCCTTCCTGGAATACCAAAAGGTATTATAGAGCTTTCACTGGTATCCTGGACCATGAGGACAGGGGACGCCCTAGCAATAGAGAGCTACAAAGAGCCTAGGTCCCGAAGAGACTCATGGGCACAGCTACATTGTATATGCTGTTGATGGCTTACTGCCTCCTATTTCTGTACAAGAAAAAGAAACTTCATTTTTGTTTAAGCCATTAGTATTTGGGGTCTTTGTTATCTGTAAATGAACTTAATACTAAATAACACAATTTAGAAACTTTATATGGACACATACACAATTCCCATAAGGTACAGAGAAAGACCCAAGTTATAGTTTATCTGTTAAAATAGAAAAGGCTTATTGACCAACCTAATGTTACAACTATTTAGAGGTGGCCAAATGTAAACTAAAGCTTTAATTGAAGTGGTGCAATTTTGTATAACTTAGCATCAGTAGTTCAATAAATTTGGGTTGCCATGCAAAAAAAAAAAGGCTTAACGGTTTTGTTTACAGACTCGCTTTAAATTATTTAATTCTTATTGTCCTTAAAAAATAGCACATGGTAGCCAAGGACAAAATTTGAATACACATAAATCTGGTACTGAATCCTACCCAGTTCCTTTACTAAGAACCCGTACAGCCTTGGGAAATTTACTGTTCCAGACCTCAGATTCCGGGAGAAATAATTTCCATCTCCCAGGATTGCAGTGAGAATTAAAGGCAGGGCTTGACTTGTGGTAAAGACTCATATGTGTGGCAGCTGCTACCATTATGACTAAGTGGTATTTGGTAAACTATTCTGAAATCCTTACACTTATGTCTAATAGAAAGAAAAAACAAGCAATACTCATCTGAAATAAATTTTAGCTTGAAATTCATTTGATAAGCAAAATTCTACCAGCTGGGCCAGAAGAGACGAGCAACCATAAATCTCTGTCCTTTTCTATACTAATGAAAAAAGTAGCATCACTTCAGACCCCTTCACTGAGGACCTGGGACCAACGTTTTAGGGCAGGAATAAGGAAATACTCCAATTAAGAAGTTCTAGGGTTATAATTCTCACCAATTAAAAAAAGATTTCCTAGTAAAATTAGGTCAGCCCTGATAATTAAAATATTAAAAATCTAACTATAGCTAGAAGACTCAGGAGCTCAAAGGCTGTTCTTTTTCATCTTCTTGCAGTTTGCACATGATTACCTGGCAGAGCTCCTCAGCTACATCCAGCATTCCTTGTCGAAAGAAGTGCTCCACCATCACCTCATTGAGAAGCCGTTGGCTGTCTGCCTGCCAGCAGCCATCGATTCCCACACTGCTAATGTCAGAGTCAAAATTCTGGGGGTGGGAAGGATACATAAACAAACAAACAAACAAATAAATAAATAAATTATGAATTGATTAGGATGCATCACTGTATATCATTTTCAACCCATCTAAAGAAAGATTGGCCTTCATTTCACTCTGAGATACCCCTAAATACCCAATTCAAATTCTTTTTTTTTTTTAAATATATTTTATTGATTTTTTACAGAGAGGAAGGGAGAGAGATAGAGAGTTAGAAACATCGATGAGAGAGGAACATCGATCAGCTGCCTCCTGCACATCTCCCACTGGGGATGTGCCTGCAACCCAGGTACATGCCCTTGACCGGAATCAAACCAGGGACCTTTCAAGTCCACAAGCTGACGCTCAATCCACTGAGCCAAACCGGTTTCGGCCCCAATTCAAATTCATTGGTAGCCTATGACAGGGAGTAGTTTTTCCACTGCTCCTTTTAAAACTTGTCACTCTCTTTGATTATTATTGGAAGAGTAAACAGGTGATATTTTAGAGAGCATCCTGCAAAAATATATACATTTAACAGTGATTTATGTGAATAAATTGATTTTTTTGACACTATACAACAGCAATTATTTTCAGAGTTGTACCTGTAAAAGCATTTTCAACACAACATTGTCTAATAGGAAAAAAAGCAAAACTCCATATGCTTAACATAGAATCAGTTAAATAATCCATGACACATCCCAACAACTGCAGTGCCAAGGTGGGGGGTGGATCCACGGTGGGAGCATGGCCAGGTGGTTAAGAGAGCAGGCTCTGGGGCCAATCTACCTGGGTTTAATCCTGGCTCTATCTCCTACTAGCTGTGTGATCTTGACCAAACTATAAGGCCTTTGAGCCTCAGCTTCCTTACCTTAAGTAGAAAAAATCAACACTACCTCCCCATTTGGGCTGAATTGCATCCTCTCAAAATTCCTGTTAATGAAACCCTAAATCCCAGTATAGATAAGTTAAAATGAGATTTTACGGTCGGTGCTAATCCATTAAGACTGGTATCCTTATAAAAAGAGGAAATTAGGACACAGACAGGTACAGAGGGAAGACCATGTGCAATGGACTGAATGTCTGCACCCCTGCCTCCCAAATTCCCGCACTGGAGGCCTAACTGCATGACTATCTGTCTGTGAGGAGGTGATAAAGGTTAAATGAAGTCGTAAGGGTAGGGACCTACTCTTAGAAGATAAGGACGAAACACCAGAGCACAATGTTTATGTTCTCTCTCTCCACCTCCCTCCCTTCCTCCTTCCCTCCCTGCCTCCTTCTCCCCACCCCTCCCCATCGTATGATACAGTGAGCAGGCCGTCATCAGCATGTCAGAAAGGAGGCTGCCCATCCTCAATAGGACATGAATTGGCTAGGACCTTGATCTTGGACTTCCCGGTCTCCAGAATTGTGAGGAAATAAATTTTTGTTGTTTAAACTACCCAGTCTGTGGTATTGTGTAATGGGAATACAAGCTGACTAAGAACCGCGTGAAGATGAAGCAAGAAGATAGCTATCTATAAGCCAAGGAGAGAGGCCTCAGAAAAGCAACCCTGCTAACACCTTGATCCTGAACTTCCACTCTTCAGAATTATGGGGAAATAAACATGTTTATGCCACCTAGTTTGTATAGCAGCCCTAGCAAGTTAAAACACTCTCTTACTGGTTAAATAAAATGGTAGTTGCTACTATTCTAGTATTACCATTCACAATTAAAAGGTGAGGCTCATTACTGTGTATCTATTAACATGGGAAAATGTCCCTAATACCTTAGGCAAAAAAAAAAATTAATAACTTCTACAAAGTTATGACCCCATTTAAATTTTTTTTTTTTGTAATTGATTTCAGAGAGGAAGGGAGAGGGAGAGACAGAAACAACAGTGATGAGAGAATCGCTGCCTCCTGCACACCCCTACTGAGGACAGAGCCCACTACCTGGGCATGTGCCCTAACCAGGAATTGAACTGTGATCTTTTGGTTCATAGGTTGATGCTCAGCCACTGAACCGCACTAGCTGGGCAACCCCATTGTTTAAAAAAAAAAAAGAATACCTGCCCTGGCCAGTGTGCTCAGTGGTTAGTGCATCGGCCCATGAACCGAAGGGCTGCAGGTCCAATCTCAGTTGCAAGTTTGATCCCCGGCCTTGGTCGGCGCAAGTGGAGGAGGCAAATGATGGATGTGTCTCTTTCACCTCTCTCTTTCTTTCCCCCTTCCTCCCTCCCTTCCACTCTCTCTAAAAGTCAATGGAAAAAATATCCTCAGGTGAGAATAAAAAAATAAAATAAAGAATACTGTACCTTCAAATATTTAGGGGGAAAAAAATCTAAAAACATGTGCACAAAAGTATTAGTAGATTGCCAATGAAAACTACCATGCTCCACACAAAGAACAAAATTCTTTTCATAATTAACAAATTAACCCAGTTCTGGGTAAAATTAAATAAACACACTCCACCTTGTCTTTACCACTGAATGCAGTTATAAAATCAGGACACAATAAATGGAGCAGCTATTTGGGGACACTTAAAAGCGAGGAGGAGTAAGTAGACTGAGGAAGAAGGTCACAGTGGTGATGAGTTTACTAGTTTTCTCTCCCCAGTATCTCTCAGCCTGGATGCAATGCAGCCAAAACCCAGAAATGGGCACCTGGAATGAGAAGCCCTTTAGTTCTGCCATAAGGAATAGGAATGGGCTCTCCTACCATTCAGAGAATAGGGGGAATCAGATGCTTTTTTCCTCCTCCCTCCATCTTCTTTCACCTCTAGCTCAAGGCAGTCTGCAGGTTTTCTATTGCAACTTAAAACCACACTTTATTTTATTTTTTAAAAATGTTTTTATTGATTTTTAGGTAGAGAGGAAGGGTGAGAGATAGAAATATCAATGAGACACATCAATCAGCTGCCTCTTGCACACCCCCTACTGAGGACTGAACCTGCAACCCGGGCATGTGCCCTGACCGGGAATAATGACACTCAATCCACTGAGCAACACCAGCCAGGCAACAACACAATTTTATTATCTCACAGCTCTATAGGTCAGAAGTCCTTTATTCAAATGACTAAAGGAAAGGGGATCTGAAGGTGACAGAATGTATTAGAAACTCAGCAATCTGCCAATAAATAACTCTCTAAATGTCTAAGTGCACCCTTGAGCAAGAATCATTGAGACTAATTACAAGAGTCCTCACAGATCTATCAGCCTCATTCAACACAAATACAACGTTGAGATTTATTCTTGTTCATTTAATGATTATTCTCCAATCCCATCAACTCCCAACCAATTTATCAGGTGTCTGTTCTGCAGGAAAGAAAGAAAACAACTTTGCCCTGGCCGGGTGGCTCGGTTAGTTGGAGCATCATCCTGTACACCAAAAGGTTTTGAGTTCAATCTCTGATCAGTGTGCTTATGGGTAGCAACTGATCAATGTTTTATTTGGCAGTATGAATTAAAAGTCAGAATTTTAATAACTACCACCAGATCAACAGAAGAATTCCTTCAAATCTTTCCTTTACATTCCACAAGGATATTTTGATCATCTAGGAAACTCTAAAATATAAGAGTCTAATAGTTCAACAAATTGAAACAGTTTTACAATGATGTTTTAAATCTTTTAAAAAATATTTATTGTTGAGAGTATTACAGAAGTCCCCACAATGATGCTTTTCATGGACCTTTATTTCCAATGGTAACTTTCTGTACCACTGTCACTACTATACAGGTAAGAAAAATTGTACAGGATATCCCTACTACATTCAAATAATATAACTTACCTCCTTGTCTTGGGAAACACAACTGAAATGTAAATAAGCAATGCATTTGATGAAAATTACTGAACTTCCATCATTCTGATATTCTAGTTAAAACCACTGAGGTAGATAAGTACATTTTTTTCATAGATTACTTTCTGTTCACCTATAGTAAAATTTAAAGTTAAAATCATAAAAAGAAGGTTGAAGAAATGCAATACAGTTTCAGAACTCCTTTTCTTATAACTGCACGTTCTTACTATTGCATCAGAGCTAGGACCAGTTCCAGGATCTGTTGCTAGGCGACCAAACTGGTTTGCAAGGCTGCTCAGAAAATAAGCAGCACTGCAAACCAGACAAGAAGTGGCTAATGAAGAGAAATATCTATTATTAGCACTTCTGTTTTACTATAGTTTTTCCTTTTGAGAAAAGAAAACTTGGAAAGATGTTCTTAAATGTGAAGTCAAGATTCAAGAAGAATCAAAAGCAAAACACACATTCAAGGGTGTGTCTGCCTGGAGATGTTATGGCTTGGAAAGAGAAACACTAGTTCATAAGTCATTTCCTGTGCTTCTAGCATCAGTCACTTCTTTTTTAATCCTCACCAAGGACGTATTTTTATTGGTTTTTTTTTAGAGAGAAAGGAAGGAGGGGGTGAGAAGAAGGGAGGAAGGGAGAGAGGA
>NW_006290778.1:233231-241359 GCF_000327345.1 Myotis davidii
GAGAGATCCATAGGAGAGAAACATCCATCAGTTGCCTCCTGTACACATCCCAACCTGCCACCTTTAGGTGCACAAGACTATGCTCCAACCAAATAGCCACCCAGCGAGGGCAAATTATTCACATTTTTGATGAATTAAAAGTTTTAAAATCTGGAAGCTGAAGCAGAGGAGGGGTAAATTTATCAAACTGCCTAAACAGACCATCCTGTTGCTTTAGCTATAACATGAGCACGCTTACAAACTGGGTAGACTTTAATGACGGGCTTTTTTGTTCACTATCCCAAACTAATCCATTTCTGAAATACACTGTATGAAATTATAATCACTGAGCACAATGATAACAGTTTAGGACAAAATCCAGTATTTGGGGGGTTTTTTGTTTGTCTTTGTGGGGTTTTTTTTAAAATATATTTTTATTGATTTCAGAGAGGAAGGGAGAAGGAAAGAGAGAAGCATCAATGATGATCGATGATGAGAGACTCATTGATCGGCCTCCTGCACACCACACACTGGGGATCGAGCCTGCAACCTGGGCATGTGTCCTGAGCAGGAATTGAACCGCGACCTCCTGGTTCATTGGTTGACCGGCCAGGCCAGTATTTGCTTTAAACATAAGTGCCAATTCTTTAATACTGTAATTTTTTAAACTGCCCCATCTACTTTTGAAGAAAACTTGTTGGGCTGCTGTTGCACCTACCAGGAATCAATTTCCCTTCTAGGCATCCAGTTATTCTGGTTTAGGAGTGAGAGGTAATATTACACAGAATAATTAACAGAATAAAAAGATCTGTATTCTAGTTCCACTCAGTTTGAAATAACATCTACTTCACATATAACCCACAAAAGATTAGTCTCCAAAAGTTGTTTTTTCATCATAAATTCCTACCAATTAAAATTAAAGACCAACAACCTAATAATAAAAAAATGGGCAGAAAATAAGCAAGAAATTCACCAAAGGAGTAAATTCTAACAATCAAATATAGAAAAAGATGCTCAAAAGATGATGAAGGAGTTCAGCAGCTTGATTCATTGGTTGAAAATCGACCCATGAACCAAGAGGTTACCAGTTCAATTCCCAGTCAGGGTACACAAGTGGGTTATGGGCTTGATCCCCAGAATGAGTCATGCAGGAGGCACAATTGATGTGTTTCTCTCTCATCAGTGTTTCTATCTCTATATGCCTCTCCCTTCCTCTCTCTCTAAAATCAATAAAAGTATATTTTTTGAAAAAGAAAAAAAGATGATGGAAACACAGATTAATACTAGATACCATTTAATATCCATGTGATTAATTTAAAATTTTTTTAAAGCTGATAAAACCAAGTGTACCTGAGAATCTAAGAAATAGGAACTCATACATAAGGACAAAATTGCCAATTGATTCAAAAAGTTAGCAAGCCCGGTAAAGCTAGTGATGAGGCACATGCCTTATGATGAAATTATCCATATTTAGGCACAGACCAAACAGCAGTGCTTTGCAGACTATGCACTAGAAAATATATTTAGTAGTGTATCATGAACAGCATTTATAAATATATTTTAGATGTAGATGATACATTTTTAGACATTCCATTCCTCCATTGTATTATATTCATATCTCTATTTGGTTTTTAAAGTTAAAAGCAGCTTTTGCCAGATCAAGAAAAGGGGGTGGGGAGGGGAGATAAAGCCAAACTGCTAAGTGTTTACTTTGTAAACAAAGAGTAACGGGGCATGGTCAGAGATATAACAAACTACTCTGCTGGGCCTTAAGATCCTTACAATCCTTCATAATGTAACCATCTGTCACACTTGCATCCTATCTTCTCACAATTATTTTGCATATTATTTTATACTGGAGGCCCAGTGCACAAAATCTATGCACTCGGGGAGGGGATGGTGGAGGGGGGTAGAGGGTCAGTGTGTCAGCATTTTGAAAAACCCTAACTTAACTCTGGTGCCATGTCACATATAGAATTTTTTTGATATTTGCAACCACAGTAAAACAAAGACATATTTTTGATGTTTATTTTATATATTTAAATGCCATTTAACAAAGAAAAATCAACCAAAAAAAATGAGTTCCGGGGGGAGCAGGGGGTGGTGTCCCTTAGCCCAACCTGCGCCCTCTCACAATCCAGGAGCTCTCACAAGGGATGTCTGACTGAGTCGAATATCCTTAGCATTGCAGCAGAAGCGGGAGAGGCTCCTGACACTGCCACTGCACTTGCCAGCTGTGAGCCTGGCTTCTGGCTGAGCGGTGCTCCCTCTGTGGGAGCACATTGACCAGTTGTTCCACCACCGTGCAGTTGATTTGCATATTATGCTTTTATTATACAGGATACCTTTCCGTTCTGGTGAGCTGCTTCTATCTGAGCAAACTACAGAAATCCGAGTGACTATTTTACTAATTCTCCCAAAAATGGCACATACCTCTTACCATTTAGATGCACAGGAGAGAAATTCAGCTCACCTGGGATTAATTCCCTCAAGAAATTCAAATTGAGAAAAGCTCAAAATCTTAAAATCTGGGTTTTCATCCCAGTTGCTTCCATTTGCTTTTTAGTTCTGTGATCTCAGGCAGGCTACTGAATCAGTCTTAGTTTTCACATCTATATCTGCAGACAATAATCCCTCCCTTACAAAGCCTTGGTAAAGACTAAATTAAATAAGGAACATGAAACTCTACCAGGACCTATCCCACTGTAAGCCTCCAATTACAGTAACTGAATCTGAGAGGCAGGTCTTGCCACCAAATCTTCTATTCTACATTTAAAAGAATTTTCATTTTAAAAAAACATAAATAAAAACAAAAATACAAAAGCATATTAATGAAGGCATTAATAATAAATTCATTAATCTATTAAAATCACTTGAATACAATTACAGGCTGGATTAGTTGACACAGCTTAATAGGTGGAAGGTCCTTTTCCCCTCTCAACCCAACCTGACTTGGATGCTAAACCACACCAGCCATTCCATTTTATAGCCTCAGGCAAAAATGGGTCTGTACCACCTCCAGGTCTGGCAGAATCCTCGGATCCTGCATCCTAACATAAGGTCTGATTGCAAAGGTCCAGGCTTCCCTCTGAGGACTGGACTATATAATTCAACAAATAATTACCACTGTCAACTAAATAATGTCATTTCATTCTGCTCAGAGCAGTAGTAGTAAGACTAATACAGGCCCATAGCTTAGAGCTAATGATGTAGTGTGACAGACAGCAGAGAAAGCAGAACTCATCTTCTCTTTTGAGAATGCTCTTAGGACTGAAAAAGGCAAAACCAATATTGTTTCACAGACACTGAAGCCCAATACAAGTGCAGTCAGGACTCTTGGTTGCTACAAAGGGAAATCTCCTTTGCCCAAACAAGCCAGGTTTAAAGAAAGGCTCTGTTAACTAGGGTCTCTCAGATTCTCCCCAGGGCTACTCATCACTCCAAGGCTCACACAATCCAGCCCTCCTTTCTGCAAGAGCTCTACTAAGAAAGATACCAGGAAAAGACCCTGAGACACCCACCCTGCAACAAATAACTGTGGCCGAGCAACAACTGTGGCCTTGCAAAAATTTAGACACATTGTCTACTTTATTTTCTTGAATTACTAGCTACTAATTCTGAGGGTAGGGGATTTAGTTGGATGTTTTATTTTATTTTCAGGGAACATGTTATGTTCTTGGCTTTTTAATCACTGTTGTCTCTTGATGACTTTGTTAATTATTCTTTTTCAATAATTCTAAAAATTCCACCCAAAATATGTATCAAAGTATCTGTCTATATTTCAGAAATCAGCAATTTTTCTTCTTAAGCAGTCAATGTCCTATCATTTTTATTTCCTTTTCCCTTCATTAATAGTAACATCTCCCTACATTAGAATTTATCCATTACATTAATAACAGAACTTTAGAGCTAGTACACATCGGACCCCACCCACATAGTCTACTTAAACTACTATTTAAGGCTAAACTCAAGACATTATCTCCCACTGGTATCATTTTTCTCCTCCCATATCCCAACCATACCTACATAAAAGGCAGTTCTACATAAACTGCTCACCAGAACTACCTTAAAATATTCTATATTTTATTTTTTATAGCATTACTCCATTTGCTTTTTAAGAGTCAGCATTTGCCTTACCAGTGTAGATGCTCCATCTAGTGGCAGAAGATAAGTTAGGGCAGTGGTTCTCAACCTTGGCTGCACATTAGAATCACCTGGGAATCTTTTTAAAAATCCTGATTTCTGGGCCTCATCCTCCAGAAATTCTGTTTCTTTGTTACTAATGTTGTGGCCTCACCCCATAAGAAAGAAACAGAATTTCCAGGGGATGAGGCCCAGAAATCAGGATTTTAAAAACATTCCCAGGTGATTCTAATGTGCAGCCAAGGTTGAGAACCACTGAGTTAGGGCAATGTGGTTTTAAAAATATATTTAACCTTATTTTCTCCCTTAAAACATTACCAGCCCTGCAATGGCCTAATTTCCTAATTTCCTAACCTTGGTTGCACATTCAATCCCTGGCCTGGGTTGGGGTATGTGCCAAAGGCAAGCAGTGAGTGTGGGAAACAACCAACTGATGTGTCTCTCTCACATCAATGTTTTTCTCTCTTCCCCCTCCTCTACCTCCCCTCCCTTTAACTCTCTGAAAAATGATCAATTGAAAAAATATCCTCAGGTAAGGATTAAACAATAAAAATAAAATGCCCTAAACAGGAGAGGGTCCTACATTTTCTTAAAATGGGGGAGAAAATTTTAAAAAGACTAACAAATGATTTGTTTTTACCAAAAAAACTGCCAGAGGCTCTGGCCAGTATGCTCAGAGGTTACAGAATCAGCCCACGGACCAAAGGGTCATGGGTTCAATTGCTGGTTAAGGTCACATACCTCCGTTGCAGGCTTGATTCCCTAACCCCGGTTGGGACACATGCAGGAAGTAACCAATCGCTCGCTCTCTCTCTCTCTCTCTCTCTCTCTCTCTCTCTCTCCCCCTCCTCCCTCCTCTCCACTCCCTCTAAAAATCAATGGGAACCCAAACTATCCTTGAGTGAGGATTAAAAACATATTTGCCACAGAACTCAATAGCTGATATTATGTGTTTTAAACAGTGATTGGACATCTGAAAATAGTCAACACATTAAAGCAGAAATCTTCAAATTTTATGTTTATAACAAAAAGCCATAAAACACCTTGGTTAATACCACAAGCTTCTTTTCTGCTTACATTTTCAGAGAAGTGATAACTAGAGAATTTTAAAACACTAAAGGAACAAACATCACTTAGCGAATTTACTGAAGTTCCTCACTCAGAACCAGCCAGCTCACAAAGGAGTCACAGTTTCTTTGATTGCCTCCTCTTGGGAGGGTGGGAACAAGTGTCCATGGTGCTCACAGGCTGCTGAACAACATTCCAGCTTATTACTCAAGTCTGTTTGTTGTGGTTTTTAAAGTCTTGTGTCACAATGGCTTCAGCTTCATCCTGTTCTCACCACCCATCCACATAAGTCTACCAAGCCTTTATAACAGGTGGCCCTGAAAGCTTATACAAACTGACTAGGTCAAAACTAAAGAGAAAAAAACCTTACAAGTCAACGGTGTTTCATATGACAACAGCCTACACAGAATTCCTTGTCTATGTGAGAAGCTCGTGCACAATGTCTATGTTGTTCTAATCTAGGGGGTAATAGCTTCCTCCACAGCTGAGGCCAAGTAGATGCAAGAGAGAGAAGAAAGAGAGAGAGAGAGAGAGAGAGAGAGAGAGAGAGAGAGAGGGAGAGAGAATGCACTAGATTAGAAGATGCTAGAGAACTGGGCTAAGAGATCGAGGGGTGTGTGTGTGTGTGTGTGTGTGTGTGTGCACGCACACACGCTAAGACTATAATTCACTAAATACTGATCAGTATCAACTTAGTAACATAGTTTCATATAATGGATCAGGAAAATCTAGGTCACCTAGAAATTAAACTACTTTCACAAGAACATAAAACTACCAAAATGAAAAATTACTTGAAAAGGTCCTTGCAACTTCCAAGTACATGGGAAAAAAAATGTCATCAAAAGAGAAATGAGTAAATTAAAAGTATATAATTAGGAACATTCACCTCAAACCCATCCCCACACAAAAAGCCAGAATTTGGATTACTCGCTATGTGTTCCCTCGGTATCCATTCTCAAAGAGGTACTGCAATTCCAGCAGCAAATATATTTAAATGCTGTCTCAAAGATGAGCCAAAATATCTGACAACCCTTATGAATATGTGTAAAGATTTGCTAGATCAGGTGACAGGCATGCTCAGCAAATTGCCAGTAGGGGGGACAAGAGTAAAAGAGGGTCCAGATGACAATTAGGACCAGACAACAGGCACACACTAGAAAATGGAGAAACCAGTGCTAGAATGCTAGGCTGGAGACTCTGCCCAAATGCTCCTGATCCTGGGAGGCGGTTGCTGAGGCTGCCCCGCCCACTCCCACAATCTGCCATCTCTTCTCAGATACTCTTTCTGACTGGCTGCTTTGGGAGCTTCAGCTCTTCTCACTCCAATCATCTTCTGCAGGCAACATGCTGGTCAAACAAATCTTGACCACCTCACAGGGGTTGAACCATCAGAGTCACTAGAATGCCTTGGTCACTGGCAGCCACTGAAATCTGAGGCTTTCAGGTTACTTCACCCTAGAGAAACGGAGGGCTTTCTCTAGGTGCCTCACCACCATTCAAGTAAGTCCTTGGGCTAACACACAGCAATAATCACTGCAAGTAATAATTGAAGACTTGCAATGCCACTGCCCGAGAAGGTCTGAGCCAAAGCCTGCTCCCAAGCTGTGTTCACTCCCTCGGAGTCACCAAACAGGCATTCCAGCCTCAAAGCTCTATCGGAGAATAGGCACAGCTTTCCCACCCTTTGCTGGCAACAGCCATCACTGATCCAGAAATGGGGCTGCTGCCACCAACACCACTTCTCTGACTTCTTTTGCTGAGTTTAAGCCCTCGGCACTATGAAATGTCACTAACACTTCTGTAGGTCACAGCTACCCAAAGAGTTCCCAGAGCCCCTGCCACTCATGGTCCTGACATACTGCACCTACCAGTTAATGATGTCTCCTTAGAAGCACACAGTTCTGACTTAGGCTGCCTCAAGTTTAGCCTCCAATACTACTGTTCCATAGGAAAATTTCTAACAGGTTTATCCATGAGTTAGAGCCATTCTCTGGATTCCATGAGTTTATATCTACATAACAGGTATTGCTCTTGTGTACAGACTAAGCAACTCACAGGACTGGTTACAAAATGACTTTGCTACAAAGAGTTCTCCCCAAAAGTTCTTCCAACTGTCCCAGAATTTTGCAATGTGTGAACAAAAATGTCCATAACCAGTCACAAACTTCCCAGTGGCTGAGTGGTCAGAAGTATCACACCGTAGGCCACTTCTCTTAGGCCCCACTAGGACTATGAACTCTAGCACTGGCCCAGTGCTAGAAATGATATTGCTTATCAGTAAGCCACGAAGTCAAAGATTCAAGAGATGCTACAAAAAAAATCACCCAACACAAGTGACGGGCCTTGCTGGCTATTCACACATAAAGCAACCTGAGGAAAGGCAATTAGCATGCACACAGAAAGACGTGAGTTAGGATGGTACAGAGGAGGTGAATACAATGGTTGTTTTCTCTTTTTAAAAATATGTTTTATTGATTTTAGAGAGAAAGGGATAGGGAGTTAGAAACATCAATGAGAGAGAAACATCAACTGGCTGCCTCCTTCATGCCCCCCACTGGGTATGGAGCCCGCAACCTGGGCATGTGCTCCAACCTGGAACGAAACTGGTGACCTCTTGGTTCATGGGTCCACGATCAACCACTGAGCCACACTGGCCAGGCCACAGGGTGTTTTCTTAATCATCCCATAACACAGAGAGAGTCATAGCCAGGAAATTACTCAGGAAGTAGGAAAAGTTACTTCTGTAAACAAACTCCTTCATAGGAGGTTAAACATTTCTTGAAATTTATTTGCTGTATTCATATAAGAAATGGATCAATAACAAGGCTGTAAAAAGAGGGTTTTTTTGGTTAGTTTTTATTTTTTATTTTTAAATAATAGCAACAGGGAATTAAGAATAACATAATAAAAAAAACCATCTGCAAAAGTTATTAAAAGC
>NW_006290778.1:241381-246823 GCF_000327345.1 Myotis davidii
GAAAGGAACATCATAGAATAATTTGAGAAAGTTAATGTTATCAAAGCAGTGACAGGAGATGAGGGATGATGCTTAAACAATACCAAACACTCCCTTCAACACCATACCTTATCAATGGCTTTTCCAACCCGAGAAACACTGCTGTGGATGTCTTTGTGGTCTGAGGCCAATTTTTGAACAGTATCCTTTATCCTTTTACAGCACTGTGTCAATACAAGTGAAAGTGTCCCTGACAACTCAGCATCTTGGCCTATAAAAAAAAAAGAGGGGAAAAGGTTGGTTACGAGAACAAACCCAAAGATGGCACGTTTCAAACAGGCCCTTTGGACTAAAAATGGAAGTGAAGAAAACTCAGTGTCTGCTTTGGAGCAGAGGGCTACATCCGTGATAATATTTTTCAAGTGAAAACTAAGAACGTTACCTTAATATTTTTTATTTTATGGAATACCTAAGAAAAATTTGCCATGAAGTAAACCACTTTTGTAGTTAGTGAAGTCAGCATAAACTGGGAATAATATTTCCAGGGCATTTTTCAGAAAATGTCTCAATAAATAAGCTCATTTATTCAATCTGCTTAAACTGTTTGACTCATTCTCAAAACATTTTGATTGTTACTAAATTTCCTAAAGAGAGATTATTTAGTCTAAATGTTTTATATTCTATATAAAGAAATAAAAGAAAAAGTGAACTCCTCTGGATATCATGATGTGCAGAAATAAGTGAACGGGACAGGGCTGGGTCTGCTCTCCTTAGAAAGGCCTGCTTGCAAGGTTGACCCTTGGCTGGCATCTGGGAACTTGAACTTCAGGAAGGTTCCCACCACTAACTGGAAAGAATGGTTCACTGTGCCTAAACTGAGGGTACAAAGTGGTTTACTCTAATCTCCTACTTTCCTCCAGAGTTCAGAATTTTGGTGTATGGTAAGCGGAGCATGACCAGTTCCCAATAAAACACCCTCACTCAGTACAATGTCTCTAATGAGCCTCCCTGGTAGAAAACACTTAACACGTTACAATTTGATGCTGGAGGAATTAAATGTGTCCTGTGTGTGACTCCACTGCAAGAGGACTCATAGAAGATTGTTCCTGGGTTCCTCTCAGTGGTCGGCAAACTGGGGCTCGCGAGCCACATGTGGCTCTTTGGCCCCTCGATTGTGGCTCTTCCACAAAATACCGACTTCTGCACATGGGCCACATTATATCATTATAGGGTGAGGCCACAACATTAGTAACAAAGAAACAGAATTTCTGGAGGATGAGGCCCAGAAATCAGGATTTTAAAAAGATTCCCAGGTGATTCTAATGTGCAGCCAAGGTTGAGAACCACTGCTTTAGAGGGAGGGAGGCCAAATTCGGAAATATTTGTCAATTACCTCAAATATCTACATATCACCACCGCCATGCAAAAGGCCTGGCTTCTGAAATCCTACTCGATATTACAAAGCAGTGGTTCTTAAACTTTAATTTATTTGCATCAGAATCACCTGGAGACCTAGTTAAAACAAAATAGTTGGACCTCATTTCCAGAATTTCTAATTCAAGAAGTCTGGGAGGATGGGGCCCAAAAATTTGAACAAGAACAAGCTCAAAAGTACAGTAGCCCTAGTATGTGCATTCATTCAACAATTTTTTGTTGAGCACTCATTATGTGATAGATATGGCAGTAAAACAAAACAACCACCAAAAGTCCCCACCCTAAACTTACCTTCTAGTGACAAGATAAACAGTACACAAAATAAGTCAGTTATATAGTATGACAAAAGATTATGCATACTACTGAGGGTGGGAGGTGTGGAAAGCAGAGTAAAAGATGGGAGTATATGTGGGTTAAGCAATTGTAATCTTTAAATGAGTGGTTATGGCAGGCCTCACTGAGAAAATGACATCTGAGCAAAGACTTGAAAGAAGTGAGGAATCAGCTATTTGGCTACCTAAAGGTGAAGGGTGGTAAAATATGCCATTCCAAAATATGTTTCTTTAGTATATGGATTACTTTGAGAAATAACAAAGGAAAAGCTATGAAAACAGAATGCAAGTTACCCTTTTATAAGGGAATTTTACATTTATAAACGAAATCTCCATTTGTATGGTAAGGGTGTACCAAAACAAAAGAAACTTTATCTACTTCAGTCAACCTGGAGGAGTAGGTAAACTCTGTACTCACTTCCTCCCACAACCACTTCAATATTACAATTAAATTACAGAAACATCAATGAGAACCACCTGAAATCTAGCTAAACAGAAATCCCATAACTAAGGTTATACAGAAGCAGCCATGTCAAGACTGGGGGGGGGAGGGTGGTATAGACACCAAACTGGCTGGTCCAACACCTACGTGTAATCGGGACAGATGTCTCAGCTGGAGAGGACCCCCTGAGGAGCAAGGGGTTCCTGCCCCACACTAGGCTTCCAGTCCATAGTTCCAGTGCTGGGAAGAGAAGTCCCCATAACTTCTGGCTGTAAAAACCAGTGGAGATAGAGGCTGAGTGAGATGGAGGGCTGAGTGCTGCTGGAGTCCCAGGCACTCCTCTTCACGGGCCGTGACAAACTTACTCGGACTCATTCACGCAGCTCAAAGGGAACGTATAAGGAGGGACTGAATTGTCTGGCTTCAGGGCAAGGGCTGGAGGGGCAGTTTTCTCCCAGACAGAAGTGCTGGCAGGGGCCACTGTTTCTTTTCTGAGCCCTTCTCTGTGAGCCAAGCAGCAGACAGACACCATATCTGAGCCTCCATCACCCTGGCAAAGTGTTCACCCTGCCCTGGTGATTCCCAGAAACCCCGCTCCACTCAACTTGCAGACCCACCCAAGCCACTTCCAGTGGCTTTTCCATACAAACAGCCTGTCTTAGCTCATGCTGCAGACGTTCCTAAAATCTCTCAAAGGTCCCCAAACAAGTAGCATCGGGCCTTGGCATACCCTGTACCTCTTTCTGGGCAGCCCCAAACCTGGCACTAGTGGCAGCCAGCCTCAGTTCACAGCTTAGCCTCTCCCAGGCACCTCCAAGCCCAGCACAGGTGGCCACCATCTACAGATCACTTTGTAGCTCATATCAAGTGGCCCCTAGAAGGGCACAGGCAGCAGTTGACCTTGGCCTACACCTCCCAAGAAGCCCAATACCAACCCACCCAATGGGCAGTTTCAGACCACACTAGAGCACCACCCAACCACACCCAAATGACACATTGAAAGGACAGGCTCAGCATGCACCAACCAAAGAGCCTCAATAAAGCAAACCCTGCTCTGAAGGGTCAGTCTCTGCACAACAGCTCCTCACAACCAATCAGCCCAAGGGTCAAACTCCCCCCCCCCCCCCCCCACCCCAATGAGGCGCCAACAGCAATCAAGACTCAAATACAACAAGAGTGCACACACAACCCACAAAAGGACACTCCGGGAGCACCCAGCTCAGGCGATCAGGCCCCACAGAGGTCACTTTATCAAGACCGAGAGACACAGCATCTCTACCTAACAGACAGAAACAAACACAAGGAGGCAGCCTAAATGAAGAGATAAAGAAACATATCGCAAATGAATGAACAGAACTCCAGAAAAAGAACTAAACAAAATGGAGACAAACTACCAGAGTTTGAAACACTTGTTATAAGAATGCTCAATGACTCCAATAGAACTTCAACGAAGATATAAGAAACATAAAAATGGAGATAAAAAAAACAACAAACACGAACAAAAAAGAACCAATTAGAAATGAAGAATACAGTAGAGCCCTACAAGTAGCTCAGTTGGTTCAAGTGTCATCACGATATGCAAGGCTGCAAGTTGAATCCCTGGTCAGGACACACTCAAAAAAACAACAACTATGTTTTTAAAAAAGAAAGAATACATTAGAGCAGTGATTCTCAATCTTCTGGTCCTTTAAATACAGTTCCTCATGTTGCGACCCAACCATAAATTTATTTTCGTTGCTACTTCATAACTGTAATGTTGCTACTGTTATGAATCATAATGTAAATATCTGATATGCAGGATGGTCTTAGGCGACCCCTGTGAAAGGGTCGTTCAACAACCAAAGGGGTCGCGACCCACAGGTTGAGAACCACTGCATTAGAGGGAATCAACAGCAGAGGATGGAATCAGAGATTCGGAAGATACCAGAAAACACTCAATCATAACAGCAAAAAGACAAAAAAAAATTTTTTTTAAATGAGGATAGTTTAAGGTGCCTTTAGGATAACATCAAGTGTACCAACATTTGCATATTAAGGGTACCAGAAGGAGAAGAGAAAGAGCAAGGAATTGAAAACCTATTTGAAGAAATAATGATGAAAAACTTCCTTAGGTGAAGAAAATAGACATACAAGACCAGGAGCACAGTGAGTCCCAAACAAGGTGAAACCAAAGAAGCCCACACCAAGATAAATAATTAAAATGCCAAAGGTTAAGACAAAGAGAATTTAAAAGCATCAAGAAGAAAAACAATTAGTTTCTGTTGAGTAATCATCTGACAGTCTTATGGGGCCTCCCTTGTATGAAAACTAACTGCTTTTCCATAGACTTCCAGTTGATTTCTCAACAGAAACTTCGCAGGCCAGAAGGGATTGGTACAAAATATTCAAAGTGATGAAAAGCAAGGACCTACAACCAAGATTACTCTACCCAGCAAAGCTATAATTTAGAATTGAAGGACAGATAAAGCGCTTCTCAGACAAGAAAAAGCTAAAGCCAGTTCATCACCACCAAACCAGTATTATAAGAAATGTTAAAGGGATGTCTTTAAGAAGAATATTTTTAAAAATATGAATAAAGGGGCAATAACTACATATCTATCAGCAATTACTTCAAAAGTAAATGCTCCAATTAAAAGACATAGAATGGCTGAATGGATAATGAAACTGTCTACAAGAAACTTCAGATTCAAAGACACAGACTGAAAGTAAAGGTATGGAAAGAGATATTTCATGAAAATGGAAATGGAAAGAAAAAAAAAGCTGGGGTAGCAATACTTATAACCAGACAAAACAGACTGTAAAACACGGGGTAATATATGACAAACCTACAGCCAACATAATACTCAATGGGCAAAAACTAAAAGCATTTTCCTTTAAGAACAGGAACAAGACAAGAATTCCTCTTTCATCACTCTATTTCAACACTAGCGGTGGGGTCCCTCAACCTGGCCTGTGCCTTCTCACAATCGGGGACACCCCTCGGGGGATGTCAGACTGCCAGTTTTGGCCTGGTCCCCGCAGGCCAGGCGAAGGGACCCCACTGGTGCACGGGGCCTCTAGTATGCATATAAGATCTTCGGTTAATCTCTTCCTGTCCTTCCCCCTCCCCACTTCACTCTAAGATTCATCAGTCTGCTCCATGTTTCCATGCCTGTGCATTGAGCATCTTCCCCCGGTGGTCAGTGCATGTCATAGCTACCGGTTGAACGGTCACTTGGGCTTTTATATATATATAGAATAGAGGCCCGGGGCACC
>NW_006290778.1:246854-247939 GCF_000327345.1 Myotis davidii
TGGCGCACACGGCAGGGCTGATCCGGGGGTTGGGGCGCCGCCCTGGGTTGGGTCGCACACGGGATGCCCAGGTGGGCCGGCGGATCGCTGCTGCCCCACCCGGCTGCCCCAGGTCGGGTTGCACAGGGATGCCCGCAGATAGCGCTGTCTCGCCCTGCCTGAAGTATGCAGATTAGCCGGAATCTTTGTTGGCTGTTAATTTGCATATCACGCTGATTAGCCAATGGGAGGCGTAGCGAAGGTATGGTCAATTACTATGTTTGTCTATTATTAGATAGGATAGTACTGGAAGTCTTAGCCAAAGCAATCAGACAAGAAGAAGAGATAAAAGGCATCAAAATTGGAGAGGAGGAAGTAAAACTGTCATTACTCACAGATGACATGATATTGTACATAGAAAACTCTAAAGACCACCAGGAAACTACTAGACTTAATAAATTAATTCAGCAAGGTAGCAGGATACAAAACCAACATCCAGAAATCTATGGCATTTTTATAAACCAATAATGAACTCTCAGAAAGAGAAACTAAAAACAAAACAAAAAAAATCCCATTTATCATTACAACAACAAATAAGATACCTTGAAATAAACTTAATCAAGGAGGTAAGACCTGTACTTGGAAAACTATAGGGCACTGAAAAAAGAAATTGAGGAAGATTTTTTTTTTAAATGGAAACGTATACCATGTTCATGGATTGAAAGAAGTAACATCATTAAAATGTCTATATTACCCAAAGCAATCTATAGATTCAATGCAATCTCTATTAAAATACCAACAGCATAATTCCCAGAACTAAAATACTCCAAAAATTTATATGAAACCATAAAAGACTCTGAACAGCTGCAGCAATCTTGAGAAAGAACAATACTGGATATCAAACTATATTACAAAGCCATTATAACCAAAACAGCCTCGTACTGGCACAAGAACAGGCATATAGACCAATGGATCAGAACAAAGACCCCAGAAACAGACCCACACCATTACGGTCAATTAATATTTGACAAAGGAGGCAAGTACATGCAATGGAGCAAAGACAGTCCCTTCAATAAATGTTGTTGGGAAAACTGGACAGACTCATA
>NW_006290778.1:247969-249215 GCF_000327345.1 Myotis davidii
ATACAAAAAAATGAAATTATTCCACCAGCTTACACCATACACAAAAATAAACTTAAAATGGATAAAAGACTTAAATATAAAACACGAAACCATAAAAATCTTAGAAGAAAACATAGCCAGTAAAATCTCAGACATCTCACATAGCAGAATTTTTGCCAATACATCTCCAAGGGCAAAGGAAACCAAGGAAAAAAATAAACAAATGAGACTATATAAAAATAAAAAGCTTCTGCAAAGAAAAGGAAAACCAGCCTTGGAAGGTGTGGCTCAGTTGGTTTGAGTGTTATCCTGTGCACTGAAAAGCCAGGGGTTCAATTCCTGATTGGGGTTTATGTGGGAGGCAGCCAATTGATATTTTACTCTCACATCAATGTTTCTCTCTCTCTCAAATCATTTTCTTTAAAAGGCACATATCAATTACCCTTTTGATGGCCATGCGATGGATAATATTCTGTGCCTTCTATCTGGAGGAATAATTAAACTACTTGAGTATATTATTTGGAAAAAGTGCTCAGAATGAAATCTCTTTTTTTATTGCTTAAAGTATTACAAAGGGTATTACATATGTGTCCATTTTTTCCCCCCGCCCTAGACAGTCCCTAGCCTCCCCTATCCCCCAGTGTCTTATGTCCATTGGTTATGCTTATATGCATGCATACAAGTCCTTTGGTTGATCTCTTACCCCCCTAAATGTTGATGTACCCCTAAGTTGCCTTGAGATCTTCCTATCATGCAAATTTTGACTCAGTAGGTCTGAAATAGTCCCTAAGATTTGTATTTCCAACAAGCTCCCATGGGATGTTGATGCTGCTGTTCCAAAGTCCACAATTTGACTAACAAAGTGTTCAAAGATAATGTTTAAGCATTAAGGAAATATGAAAGGCTGGTGCAGTATGTGGTGGTATGGCAATGGGAGAAATGAGTTACAATTTGCGAGTAGGCTAATTAGAATAGGCCCAAGGTGGTGACATTTGACTAGACTTAGAAGAGGTCATTGTATTGACATGATTTAAAAAGATACAATATTTTCTGTTTTAAGAACACCTATTAGTTAACTATTGCTACATAAAAAATTATTCTCAAACTTCACGTCTTAAAGCAGAAAACACTTATTACTTCACCGCTCCAGTGGGATGCCTTAGCTGTGTACTGTTGCTCAGGTTATCTCACAAGGCTGCAACCAGGGTGCCAGTCAGAGCTGCTGCATTCATCTCTAGGCTCACCTGGGATGGGTTTGTCCCTAAGC
>NW_006290778.1:249294-257176 GCF_000327345.1 Myotis davidii
AATAAACAACTAGTGCTGGCGAGGATGTGGAGAAAAGGGAACACTAGTTCACTGCTGGTGGGAATGCAAACTGGTGCAGCCACTATGGAAAACAGTATGGAGTTTCCTCAAAAAAAGTGGAACTCCCGTTTGACCCAGCAATCCCACTTCTGGGAATATATACTAAAAACTCCAAAACACCAATCAGAAAAATATATGCACCCCCTGTGTTCATAGCAGTGTTATTGACAATAGCTAAAATTTGGAAACAGCCCATCAGTAGATGAATAAAAAAGCCATCGGACATTTACGAATGGAGTACTACGAAGTGGTAAAAAAGAGGGATCTATTACCCTTTGGGACAGCATGGGTGGGCCTGGAGAATATTATGCTATGAGAAATAAGCCAATCTGAGAAAGACCTATATCACAGGCTTTTACTTATTTGTGGAATCTAATGAAGAAAATGAACTGACCAATAAAATAAGACCCGAAGCATAGAGGCATAAAACAGACTGACATTCCTCAATGTGGGATGGGAGGATGAGAACAGATAAACCAAAGAACTTACACACTTATGTGCATAGCACATGGACACAGGCAATAAATAAAGTGGTGAAGACCTGGGGGGGTGGATAGGGGCTGGGAGGAAGGAGGTAAAGGGAAGGAAAATGGGAGACATCTATAATACTATCAACAATAAAAAACATATTTTAAAAAAAATAAAACACAGGCTATAACAAGAGACAAACAAGGACCAGTAATTCCACTTCTGAGTACTTATCTGAAGAAACCTAAAACACTAATTCAAAAAGACATATGCATCCGTATGGCCACTGTAGCACTATGTATAACAGCCAAGATATGCACACAACCTAAGTGTCCATCAATAGATCAATGGATAAAAAAGAAGAGGTGCATATATACAATGAAATATGACTCAGCCGTAAAAAAAAAAAAAGTTAAATCTTGTCATCTGCAACAACATGGATGGATTTAGAGCAGGGGTCTTCAAACTGCGGCCCGCGGGCCACATGCGGCCCGCCGAAAACATTTAGCTGGCCCGCCGGGTGTTTTTGCCGCCGCTGTGTGCATAGGAATTTGTTCATAGTTTTTTTTTAAACTATAGTCCGGCCCTCCAATGGTCTGAGGGACAGTGAACTGGCCCCCTGTTTAAAAAGTTTGAGGACCCCTGATTTAGAGGATACTGTGCTGAGTAAAATAAGGCAGAGAAAGACAAATGCTGTATGATTTCACTTATATGTGGAATCTAAAAAGCAAAGTAAGCTAACAAAACAGAAGCAAACTCATAGATACAGAGAACATTTTGATGGTTTCTAGATGGAAGGAGTGTTGAGGGGATGGGTGAAAAGGAGAATTAAGGAGTACAAATTGATAGTTACAAAACAGTCATGGAGATGTAAAATACAGCCCAGGGAATATAGTTAGTAATCTTGTAATAACTATGTATGGTATCAGATGGGTACTAGATTTATCAGGGTGATCACTTCGTAAGTTATATAAATGTCTAACCACAATGTTATACTCCTGAAAATAATATAACATTGTATGTCAACTCTATTTGGAAAAAATTATTTAAAAAAAACCCCAAAACCTTTATAGCCCTTGCTGGTGTGGTTCAGTTTGTTGGGCATCATTTGGCACACTTAAACGTTGCCAGTTCAATTCTTGGTCAGGGCACATGCCTAGGTTGTGGGCTTTATCCCTGGTAGGGGGCTGGATATACAAATTTGTGAATCACTGGCATGTGACTTAATGAAATTACCTAGAGAGTCAGTGTAGAAAGAAGTAGTAAAAGGAGCAAATCTAAGGAACTAACTCCAAGTTTATGAGACCAGGATGAAGTGGGGTTGAAAAAGAACAAGCCCGGCTGGTGACAGCTCAGTGGGTGAGCGTCAACCTATGAACCAGGAGGTCACGGTTTGATTCCTGGTCAGGGCACATGCCCAGGTTTCAGGCTCAATTCCCAATGGGGAGGAGGGTGTGTACAGAGGCAGCTGATGGATGATTTTCTCTCATCATTGATGTTTCTCTTTCTCCCTCTCCATTCCTCTCTGAAATCAATAAAAATATTTTTTAAAAAAGAACAACAAAGACTACTGAAACACTAACTGTGACATAAGAGGAAAATCAAGAAAGCATGGTGTTGGGAAAGCGAAGTGAAGAAAATGTATCAATGAAGAGGGAGTAACCAACTGTGTTAAGTGCACTGCTATGTCAGGTAAATGGTGGACTGAGGCCTGGCCACTGGATTTACAATGTGGATGTTATCAGTTAACATAACAAGAACAGTTTCTCTAGAGTTTCAAAAAAAGAAATCCTAGAAGGATTTCTTTTTTGCCCGTATCTCTAAGTAAAACTGCACAAAATATTTTCCAAAGAAGTTGCAAGGACTGTGAAGTTGGAATATAGAAAATCCGACTCAATGACAACCACTGAAGTAAAAAGAATATAGTGCCTATTAGGGGCCCAGTGCACGAATTCATGCACCTTGAAAGGAACTGTGGGACACAAAGCTGCAGTGGGCACAGGGACGGGTATCAGCCCATCCTCTGCACCCCCACCCACCCCCCGGCCCCTGTCTGCTGACAGCCCCTCTCCCACCGCTGCTGCTCCCACGCACTGACAGCGCCGGCCCTGCTCACACCTGCTGACAGTGCAGAGCCATTGGGGATGGTGCCAGCAGTGGGTGCGAGCCGGACCAGTGCTGTCAGCGGGTGCAAGTGGCGGCTGCTGCCCCGATTGCCCCTCAGGAGCACGGGGAAGTGGAGAAGTCCTCAGGCAATGGCTCCAGCACCGGTAGCAGGTCCAAGCAGGGCCAGTGCCAGCAACAGGTACAAACACTGGGCAGGACCGTGGCGTGCAGGAGCAAAGAATTTTTAGTAAGCACCAGAGGCTCGCCCCAATGGCAGTGACTGGTGCCCGGCCTTGGTCTGACGCCCCTGCTCACCTGCTCCACCAACTCCCCGCGGCCGACGCCCACCATGTCCCACGCTCTGCCTCCTGCTGCTGACGCCTGCCATGTTCCATGCACGTCCCCTGGTGGTCAGTGCATGTCATAGTGACCAGTTGTTCAGTTGTTCGATTGTTTGGTCTATTTGCATATTAGGGTTTTATATATATAGATAAGGTGCCCAATCCAATAGGGGTAGCCAAAATAGAAATTGCCCTTATCTCTAAGTAAAATTGCACAAAGTATGTATCAGATGCTTCCTACTTCTAACAACATAATTTATGCTAAGAGGAAATGTGGTAATTCAGGCAAAAAATAATTAAATTGGACTTCAATAAAACTAAAACCTTCTGAGTTTCAAACACTACCAAGAAGACAACCCACAGAATGGGAGAAAATATTTGGAAATCATATAGCAGATAAGAGCTTAACATCCAGAATATATACCAGTAAATAACTTTACAACTCAAAAATAACAAGACAAATTTTAAAAATGAGCAAAGAATCTGAACAGAAATATTTTCCAAAGAAGTTGCACAAATAACCAATAAGCACAGGGAAAGATGCTCCACATCATTAGTCAGTAGGGAAACGCAAATCAAAACTATAATGAGAGCCCTGCAAGTGTGGCTCAGTGACTGAGCATCATCCTATGAACCAGGAGATTATGGTTCGATTCCTAGTTAGGGCACATGCCTGGATTGGGGGCTCCATCCCCAATGGGGGGCATGCAGGAAGCAGATGATCAATGACTCTCTCCGATCACTGATGTTTCTATCTCTCTCCCTCTCCCTTCCTCTCTGAAATCAATTTAAAAAAATGTATTTTTTAAAAACTATGAGAAACTACTTCAGACCCACTGGGATAGCTACACTGAAAAAGATGGATGACAACAAGAAGCGTGGGCAAAGAAGTAGAGAATTTAAGAAACCTCATACATTGCTAGATTGTAAAATGATGCAGCTGCTATAGAAACACTTTCACAGTTCCTCAGAAAGTTAAACATAGTTACCATATGACCCAGGAATTCCACCCCTAGGTATATACCCAAGATAACTGAACACATATGTCCACACACAAACTTGTACATGAAGCATTATATAAAAAAAGCCAAAAGTGGAAACCATCCAAATGATTACTGAATAAACAAAATGTAGCATATCCATACAATGGAATGTGGTTCAACCGTAAGAAACAAAGCATTGATATATGCTACAACATGGATGAACCCTGAAAACATGATATTAAGTGAAGTAAGCCATATACAAAAGGCCACATATTATGTGATTCTATATATAACTTGTCCAGAATAGGCAAATCTACAGACAGAAGTAGACTCGTGGTTGCCAAGGGGCTAAGGAAGAGGGGAATGGAGAGTGACTGTTAATGAGCAAGAGATTTCTTTGGGAAGTAATGAAAATGTTCTGGTTATGGTTGTACAACTCTGAATATACTAAAAGCTCGTTAATTGTATACTTTAAAAGGGTGAAATTTATGATATTTAAAAAAAAGCTTTAAAGAGCCATAACTCCTATCCATCCAGACATGTTTGTTTCTACAGTCAATAGACAACAAAGTAAACAACAAATTAACATAAAAGCAGACACCAAACTACAAGAGAGAGGTTATTTGTAACTTACCAACTATAATTCCATGCCCCAACCTTGACATCCATAGATATTTTCAAATCTTAACAACTTAGGGATTTTGATGTCACTGTTATCTCTTCTTCCTTTACCATCTACAAGTCCCTATAGTTTTTGGTTCAAGTTTATAAATGATACTAGTAATTTAATTAACACTGAGAGTTCTTGGTATGCCCCAAGAAAAAATAGCTTCTACAAAGTATTGGGAAGCATAAGAAAAGTATAATAATCTGACAGAGAATCCTGGGAAAACCCTGTTCAGAGAGAAAGAGTCCACTAATGCATTTTCAGTGGAAAACAGCCAAAGGTAAAAACTGGTTTAAAAATCTCTAGTAACCAAACTGAGTGAAACCAAACTTCAGTCCTAAAGAGAGAGTTTTAATGGTCTGCTGACTTCTCTGTCTGAAAACAAAACCTGCTTCTAGGAGAGCCTTTCTGTGAAAGAAACCTAACTGGATTCAGTTCCTAGAAGTAAAGCTGGAGGGGGGTGAGGGGCGCAAAAAAATTACTGTGACAGCCGTCTTTACCATAACCAAACTAGATCTGAAGGGAAACACTGGAATCCAGGTTGGCCGCTGCGGTGGTCACTTTTTACCCAGGATGAAGTCCTGCTTTTTCAATGTAATAAGCCTCCCTGGACTCGGGCCCCTACATAATGAAAGAAATAGTTCTGAGACAGTGCCCATCACTTCCAGTCACCACAATATTTTATATACAGCAGTTTTAGGTTTACAACAAAATTGAGAGGGAGGTACAGAGATTTCCCATATACACTTTGCTCCCACACATGCATAGCCTCCCCCATTATCAACACTTTCTGTTATTTTTTTTGCAAAGGACAAGCTTACACTGACACCTGATAGTCACCCAACACCTACAGTGTACCTTAGGGTTCATTCTTGGTGTTGCACATTCTATGGTTTTTCACAAATGTACAGACACAGGTATATCCCTCATTATAATATCATAAAGAGCACTTTCACGGCCCTAAAAATCCTGTGCCCTGCCTATCTCTCCCGTCCACCCTATTCCTGGCAACTGCTGATCTTTTTATTGTCTCCATAGTTCTGCCTTTCTCAGAAAGTCAAGTAGTGGTATCACACAGTATATAGCCTTTTCAGGCTGGGTCCTTTCACTCAGTAATATGCATTTTCAACATACACCAATTTCCAAATAAAACACATTCACAAAATAGAGCCACTGCAGTTTTAAGTTTCTTCTCTCTTCCAAATAATGACCTCCCCAAAAGAAAAAAATCAGCTTTAAACTTGGAATGAGAATTTACAGGCTTGTGTTTTGAGCCCGTTTCCTTAATTGTAAAAGAAAATTATCCTAAGGTTTAAAGAAATGAAATTAACCTCAACCTTAATACATAAAGTATTCCTATAAAAGGGTATTCCAAGCCAGAATGTAGGAAGGTAGAACATACTTAATAGTAAAAGAGGTGACTAGGTCTCACAAAGTGAAAAATCCTTAAAAAATTCCTATTTATACAGTAGTTTTGTAAATAATATTCAATACAGTTTAGCATTTTGTATGTGAGAGCATGTCTATATATATACTTATGTATATGTATATATATATAGAATATATATTCAATTATTTTCCTACATTACTGATCACATAGTTTAAGATAATCATATGTCCAACCATGTAACAAGATTTACTCATCATTTCAGGCCATCTAATACAATCAGGAAAAATATATCATTACGACTGAAAACTATGTTTCTCATCCTTACTCAGTATTTGCATTTTCAATTTTGTTTGATACTTGTTTTTATGATATGGGTGGGGGACTTCAAATAATTGTACACACACTATTAAAGACAGTGTTGCTAAAACGAAACAGCTGGTTGATAGGCAGCACTACAATGCTGTAGCTTGATATGTCTGCACATTGACATATAATCATACATTTTAATTTGGTCTGTAAAAGGCAATGTAAAAGTGTCAATTACACCAAGTACATGCTGCCTAAAAGTCAAACACATGAGATGAGACCAACTATAATTGAGAGCACTATATAAAAAATGGTGAGGCACAACACAGAAAGGTATTGCTATAACGATAATTATTCAGATTTCCAAAAAGGCTGAAAACCTTACTACCTAGGACTAGGATACTTTGGTATAAATAGATAACAGGATACCCCAGAAATCACTAATACCTGACTTATCATTGTTAAGAATATCCTGGAAGCAGAGAACAATTTTAATATACAAGTTTATAAATATCTACTTATATAAAAACCCTGGGTGTAACATCACGGCCAGAAGTGTAACCAACCGGAAGGCAGTCCTGCAGGGGTCATCCTGGAAATGGCTGAACCCTCCCCCAGCTGTTTCCCCGGAGGGCAAGGTTTCAGGCAGGAACCTGCTCTCGGAGCGGAGCATGGAAGTGCTGAGTCCTGGGTTGCCTTGCCAAGGCTGCGCCCTCTCCGAGCTGTTTCCCACAAGGCCTGAGGGAAAAACCCACCCTCTGAGCGCCCAGCAGCAGTCAGTCCTAGGTTGCTGAGGCGAAGGCCACAGCGTGGTAGAACCCTGGGTCTGGCTCAACAGGGGGCATGGCCGACCTTCAAACCAGACCCTGACAGTAGGGAGGAGGCAGCCCCATTCCTCAAACAATCTGCTGTTGGATAGCTTGCTGTCAGTGGCCTGCCAGCCAGGAACCCCATTCGCCTGCACCCCTGACCCTGACAGGAGGGAGGAGGGAGCCCCATTCCTCACCGAATCCACAGGTGGCCAGCTTGCTGTCAGGGGCCTGCCAGCTAGGAATCCTATTCACCTGCATATCTGTATAAAGTTTTAATACATTATGTTAGAGGTCGAGGTGGTACTGTTTTACCCACAGCATCTACAGGAATTGCTGCAAATTTACTTCTCGGTGGAAGCACCTTTCATTCCCAATATAAATTACCGATTCCATTAAATGAAACTTCAATTTCTAAACTCAATATAAAGAGTGAAGTTGCTAAAACTATTAAAAAGGCCCAACTTCTCATTATTGATGAATGCAAACATGGCATCCAGTCATGCTATAAACGCTATAGACATTACTAAGACAAATTATGAGTCTGAATGTAGTATTTGGTGGGAAAGTTCTCCTGCTTAGAGGGGATTTTCAACAATGTCTCAGTATTGTACCGCATGCTATGTAATCAGCCATAGTACAAACGAGTTTAAAGTACTGCAATGTTTGGGGATGTTTCAGAAAGTTGTCTCTTAAACAAATATGAGATCAGAGGATTCTGCTTATAACGGATGGTTAGTAAAACTTGGAGG
>NW_006290778.1:257920-267045 GCF_000327345.1 Myotis davidii
CATTTTTTTAAAATATATTTTATTGATTTTTTTTTTTTTTTACAGAGAGGAAGGAAGAGGGATAGAGAGTTAGAAACATCGATGAGAGAGAAACTTCGATCGGCTGCCTCCTGCACACTCCCCACTGGGGATGTGCCCACAACCAAGGTACATGCCCTTGACCGGAATCGAACCTGGGACCCTTGAGTCCACAGGCTGATGCTCTATCCACTGAGCCAAACTGGTTAGGGCAATTAATTCCCTTTTAATGTGCACGAATTTCACGCACCAGGCTACTAGTTACATATATTACATTTCAGCTCTTTTGAGTTATTAACTCCCCCCCCACCCAAAAAAAGTTAACTCCACTTTCATAAAATGAAACAGAGAGCTTCCATCTGGAATTAAGTGAAAAGCAAAATGATACACACTCTTGATGTAGATACAAATAACCCCATTTAGTAAACATAATCCTAACTGTACCTAAAAGAAAAGTTAGATCTCACAGAGGAAATAATACACTCCAGAGACCATCGTACATTAGTTCCTTTAAAAAAAATTTTTTTAAATAGAAAAAGACAAAGGATTAGACATTACTAAGAAAGCAACAAGGGGAAAAATTTTCTACCTTATCACATTCTTATAAAAAAAAAAATTTATACCTTAAAATAAACAAAATGAAACCAAAGACAACACAGGAAGGAAAAAAAAAAAACACTAAAGTCAAAAGAAAGGGAGGACCATGACATTTAGATTGAATGGACATTTACTGAGCACTGAATGCATGGGTCAACAGCGTTCAGGGTACAGACTAGACAGATTAACCGCTAGAGTGCTGGGGAGCACGATCGTGCTCCTCCTGTCTTTCGCCAAAAGTGCCAGGAGCGCTATCAAAGCTTCGAAATGGTGTCCAGTTCTAAGCCTGCTTTTATTAGTGATGATGATATTGCTAAATATGTCAATGTAGTAAAGGTTTCCTTAAGTTTTTGAATACGTAACTTCATTTACTTGCGATTCATAATCTTTTTCCTAAACTGCTGTAAAATCAGCAAAAATGCCTTGACAATTTTAGCATAGTTCCTAGGATATTTGTTGGCACTCAAAGGGTTAAGAAATTTAGGATGGGAGTACAAGGAGACCAAGATAAGAGTCTAAGCTAGAGTCTGAAAAAACTGTTGATAAGGTGAGCATGGATATGCTTGCAAAGTAATAAAATACAAAAACTTGAAAAGGTAAGGTTGGTATTAAAAAACAATATGAGACTATTTCATACTGTGAGTAGCAAACTAAAATTGGCCCATTAAAGTTTTATGCTTCTCATGAACTATCTCAGCACCTAGAACACAGTAGCTGCTCAAAAGAGACTTAGAGGGGGAAGGAAAAGGTATAAATAGAACATGCTCGTTTTTCTTCTACAGGCAGTACACACTGAAAACAAAACAAACTTGTTTCAGTATATTAATAGCTAGCGAATCTGTCGGTCAACTCCTGACAGAACAGAACAGTGGATTCAATAGGTATTGTGATCTACTGCACCAAATCACAACCTAGTGTGCTTGCTATAAAACCAAGCATGGAGGTAGGGGGGCAGGGAGGGAATTTATATTTAAGAGCTAAATTACATGGTACAGACTAATAGTGCTCCTGAAGCAGAGAGCTAGACCAGAATGACTGGCATAACAAAGAAAAAGAAGGCTTCAAAAAAGAGACTAGGCCCTAGCTCAGTGATGGCGAACCTTTTGAGCTCGGCGTGTCAGCATTTTGAAAAACCCTAACTTAACTCTGGTGCCGTGTCACATATAGAAATTTTTTGGTATTTGCAACCATAGTAAAACAAAGACTTACATTTTTGACATTTATTTTACATATTTATATGCCATTTAACAAAGAAAAATCAACCAAAAAAATGAATTCGTGTGTCACTTCTGACACGCGTGTCATAGGTTCGCCATCACTGCCCTAGCTGGTAAGGGTCCTGGGTTCAATTCCAGTCAAGGGCACATGCCTGGGTTCCAGGCTCGAGCCCTAGTAGGGGGCATGCAGGAGGCAGCTGGTCATCGATTCTCATCATTGATGTTTCTTTCTCTCTCTCCCTCTCCCTTCCTTCTGAAATAAAAAAATATATATATTTTGGGGGCGGGGGGAGGCTAGGAGACAAGAACTGGAGAGAGAAAGACGAAAAAGAGGATGTACGTGCAAATATTTAAATGTTAGATAGTCTGACTTTAAAGCGCCTACTCACTCCCTTCAATTTCAAAATGTAGAGAATTATTTCTAGGCATCTCTTTTTATCTTAGAAATAAATGGCTGACCCCCATAAGGTTTACTTTAGCATTAAAATGGGGCTTTCATATTTAAAAACCACACTCAAATTTCTACCTTCCCCTCGCTTAAACTTCCTTTTTTCTTCCTGGTTCCACCTGCCACTCAGGCTCAAAACCTTAGATTAGCCTGGCCGGTGTGGCTCAGTGGTTGAGCTTCAACCCATGAACCGGCAGGTCACAACTGATTCTCGGTCAGGGCACATGCACAGATTTCGACTCAATTCCCAGTATAGGGCCTGCAGGAGGTGGCGGATCAATGATCCTCTCTAAAATCAATAAAAAAACACATTAAAAAAAAACACACCTCAGATTAACCTTTGATTTTTCCAGCCCCTCTATCACACTGAGCCAGACTCCATCCATTCCATGTACCAAGTCCTGGAAATTTCTTTCTTCAGGAATTCTGGGCATGAGTTCCTTTCATATCTTTACCACCCGTATACAGGTGCCTATTTCATCAGATCTTAATCTTAACTACTCTTGCCAAACTTCACTCCCCACTCCAACCAACTTAAATGCTACTACAATTGGTCTCTGATAATGCCTCTCCCTGTTCAAAAAGCCCCTCCCAACCCAAGTCATTCAATACTTTCTTCTGGTCTACTACTTTCCCGGGTATCCATGACTATAGAAAACCTATTCCAGCTTAATCTTCATTCTTTTACCTCATTTCTCCCCACCCTGATCCTCCACAGTTCCCAGAATGCCTCTTGTCCTCTCACTCCTCTGCACCTTTGTTCTTACCAACTACTTCTCCTGGCACCCCCTCCTATCTTCCTACTACCCACATTCAGTCTCTACTGAAACTTCCCACACGTTAGAAGAGGCTCCTTGTCTCAAGTCTTACTCGTTCTTGTCTGTACCTTAATCAGCACTTGGCCTATATACAGAAGCTCCTTGACTTAAGCTGGGGTTAAGTTGAAAATATTGTAAGTCAAAAATGCATTTAATACATCTACCCTACTAAACATCATAGCTTTAGCCTAGCCTACTTAACCATGCTCTCAAGATTTACATCCAGTGTTTACCGTAAGTGCTGGCATGGCTGAGTGGAGCTGAGGCTTGCTGCGTTGTCCAGCATCATGTATCGTACCATGTATCACCAGCCCAGAGAAGACCAAAATTTAAAACTTAAAAGTATGGTTTCTATTGAATGCATATCATCTGTACACCATCGTAAAGTCAGAAAATCGTAAGTCAAACCACTGTAAGTTGGGAACTGTCTGTATATGGTCTTGCATTACAAGGATTGTTTGTGTTTGTTAAAAACATGCCTGTCTCATCCCTAACTAGAGCTTGAGAATGATTGCTTGTCCTCTGTAACTCTCAGAAGACAGCCTAGTTCCACATATAATTGGTGATTAACTACTATTTGACCAGATGCTCTCAAGTTCACTGAAATACCTCTCCTCCCAAGCAGTTCTTGCCAAGGGTTCCTTCTCTTCCCATTTATCTGAACTGCTAATACTTGTACCAACCAGAAGCACTGTTATATATTGAGCCAGGCCTTGGTTTTTGCCCCTCTCAAATATAAAAGTCTGATCTCGTTATGCCACTGAAGTTTCTTGAAGACTCTGTTTCTTATACGCTTTGAGTATCCTTATAGTATTGAGCAGACAGATCCCTGGTCACAGATGGTATTTCATATACACCAGTAATAAATACATCTAAAGAGTCAAAGCGTCTCAAATAAAACAGTGCTTAACACTGATTAAAAGCACGGACCTTCAAAATAACAAATATACTTTGTCTTACAGATTTCAAAGCCAGTTCACAACTATTATCTATTTAATTCCCATAACTCTGTGATATTATCAGTTTACTGAAAAGAGAACAGGCTAGGCAAGATTGTAGAACCAGCCTTGGCCAGTGTTGCTCGGTGGTTAGTGTCCACCCATCACCAAAGGGTCTCGGGTTTGATTCCCAGTCAAGGGCGTGTACCTGGATTGCGGGTTCACTCTCCGCCCCCTTGGGATGTGTTCAGAAGGCAACCAGTCCATTTTCTCTCTCCCCTCCCTCCCTTTCACTTTCTCTGAAAAGCAATAGAAAAAATATCCTCGGGTGAGGATTAAAACAACAAAAAGATTATAGAACCAGTAAATGGCAGAGCAAGCACTCAAACTCACATCTCCTGAGCTCAAGGACAAAAGTGTGTTTTATTCCACCAAGTGCAGACTCATCCTATCTCCTTAATTGGCCACCAAGCTCCCGGAGGACTGAGGCCTTTTTTTCTTAAAAAATAAGTCTCTCCCAAATAGAAAAAATAATAATAAGTCTCTCCTTATCTCCACCCAAATGTCTTTATATATCCGTAAGACAGTAAATCTATATGAATTCCACAAATATTGAAAACGTATCAAAGTAACACACGGTGCTCTAGTATAAAAAGAAATTACTATTTAGGCCTTAATTTTAAGTGGAGAAAGGCTTTGGTAATATAAGCCTTACTATGGACTCCCCAAACAATGTTCCTGAAGAATTGTGAGCTCCGCTGAGCAATCACCAAACCCAAATAAGGTGAAAGCATATTTCTAAAAGCTTCAAGTCCTGCCGGAGACTCTAGTCCCTATTCTTGAGGCATCAGGCTAGCACCTAATCTAAGAGGAAGGCCAGAGTTTCTGCCACTCTCCTACAAATTATTGGAGCTTTCTAAGAAACGCCCAGTTAGAGATCATCTCCTGGTATCTACCAACTTGTGGGAGTTACATGGAGTACCACAGGGCTCCAAATACATACCTGTGTCAGGGCCCTCCACAACTCTCCCCTAAACTGCCTTTTTGGGGCGATTTTCAAATATTTTACAGATGAATAGGCAGGACACCAAATAAAAACAGTTTAACACCCCAAGTGAATAGTTTGCTACACCATTTTCACCATCCTAATAGCTAACAGAATAAAACATGAAAACAATAGAAATTTGTCTATTAGCTGTAGTATGATACTATCGCAGCAGTGCTGGCATGTTTCCCCTGTTAGTATCTGAAGTTATAAACTACTTAAAAGATAAAAGAACTTTAGGAAAATAATTTTATCATGTCAAGTACTGAAGTGATGGCAAATAAGTTCCCAAAGGTAACATGAATCAAGTTGTTTTCTCTAGACTTCAGATTGTCATACTAACAATTCAGTGTTTGAATTATACAAACATTACAGTGAAGAAGCAAGGCAAAAACTGAGAAATAAAGGTTGGGCTGGTCAAGAAAACATCTCAAAGATGTTTTGATGTAATTGCCATTGATGTAATTCATATGATGTAACGATAATACAAGAATGGACAATAGTAAGTTTACAGGTGTGAGTACTCGAAAGTTTATTCTATTATTTATTGTATTATTTTCCATACAAATAACTGTAAACCTACTTTTGCCGACCCCTGTGTATATCTATAATAGACACCTATCCCTTTTGTGTTGGGTGCAAATTGTTCTTTCTAGAACTCTGTCCTCTAGTTGATCAACAAGGGATCACATGATCATACATCTACTGACACATGGTAAGCGCAGACCAGGATGGTCAGTGGACTCCATGCCCTAGCCCCAGTTAGGGATTCAGGGAGAGGCTTATATGACCCAAACAAGACAAGAAGGGTATTTCCTGGTAATTTTGTTGGAAGTGCAGAAAAAGACACACTCCTATCAGTGGGGAACCGAGCAGCAAGGACGACATGAGCTCCCCTGGACATCTTTACCTCCATATGGAGAAAGCTCCTTGGAGAAAAAACCGACCATGGAAAAAGCACAGCTGAGAGAAGGAGAACACAAGTCCTGTCTTTATGACATCCTTTGTGCCCCTGAAGCCAGCCTGGCTTAACCTCAGCCTAGTTTGAGTCAACAAATTCCATTTTAATTTAAGGGATTCTGCAACCAAAAGAATCAAGAGTAACATAGTAGTGTGAATGAGTAGGTGCCGAATAACAAAGAATTATCTCCCAAATGAGCCTGGAAAGGAATGGCTGACAAAGTTAAATCTGCTTTGAAACCCACTGGAAACACCAACAATGACCTCTTCTCACCATCTAAAATAGCTCAAGTAGTTTGGTTGCTAGTCTATTCTCCTCTTAGAGTATTTGAACAATGGCTACTGTTATCCACCCAAACTCTGCTGGCCTACTTATTTGCTACTTTTCAGATTAGATATTAAACTAGATATCGAATTTTATTCAATTCAAAACTTAGTCTTTATTCTCATAACAGTATCCTTTATACCAATCACAGAAATAAAAAAAATGTGACCACCATAATTTGTTTTTTCTTTCATGCTTAATTGCCTACTTACCTACTCATTTGCCACCCTCAGATTACTTTAAACAAAGAAAAAGAAAAAAGTAACAGTTCTTCTGCAAATAGTAACTAAATTCTCTTTGATTCACCAAAGAAATAAATAAAGATAGAGGATCATGATTTAAAAGAGTTTTAGTACCAGGATTCAGACCACACACCACACAAAAAGGAATTTTAGATAGTTCCCACAAATACAGCTGTCTCTACCAAAGTGCAAATTGAGATAATACTAAGCCTAAATCACAGTAAAAATCAAAGTAAAAATAATGACAAATTATTATTTACCTGAATGCTCTTAAAATTTTTTCTGGAAATAAGCATCTTTGTGAGGTAGCCAATTAAGTGGTCAATGAATAAGAAGGGGGGAGGTTTTACTGGGTATCCTTTTTGTCATTTGAATGTACTATTTACTCCAAATAAATAAAATTTAAATTTAGAAAATCCTTAAGAATCACTTTCAGAAACCACATTAGAACTCCCTTTAATAACAGCCTAAAACTAATAATAAGAAATACTGTACAGCCCAGCAGGCATGGCTCAGTGGGTGAGCCTCAACCTATGAACCAGGAGGTCTCGGTTTGATTCCCAATCAGGGCACATACCCAGGTTGTGGGCTCGTTCCCCAATGTGGTGTGTGCAGGAGGCAGCAAATTGATGATTCTCTCTCATCACTGATGTTTCTATCTCTCTCCCTCTTCTTCCTCTCTGAAATCAATAAAAATCTATTTTTTAAAAAATGCTGTACAGACTTTACTCTTACAAAGGTTGTAATTTTCCCAAATACACTTTAAACATGTCATAAAACTGTTTGTCTATTCTTCTTTCACCAAATGTGAATTTAGAATATTAGCAACACAAGCTATATAATTCTTTCCTGTTGTCCCTTCCACCACAAATGAAAACATATAAATATATTTGCCAATAGAAAAAAAGTGCTAAAAAGCATATAATCACAAATCAAACCATCAAAATTTATCCATACTATTTGTCAATCAATGGTTGTCCAAAGTGTGGTTCCCATACCATTGATGTGAACGGTGCTTTTACCTGTATGTAAAATATTTTAATAGCTACAAATTTATTTTTTTTAATATATTTTATTGATGTTTTACAGAGAGGAAGGGAGAGAGAGATAGAGAGTTAGAAACATCGATGAGAGAGAAACATCGATCAGCTGCCTCCTGCACACTTTCCACCGGAGATGTGCCCGCAACCAAGGTACATGCCCTTGACAGGAATCGAACCCGGGGCCCTTCAATCTGCAGGCCTACGCTCTATCTACTGAGCCAAACCGGTTACGGCTATTTTTAATATGTAGTTTATTATACCAAACACACCAAACCTGTGACTTCACAAATCTCACTGCCTAGAATGAGGACAAACCTACTTATGTTAAATCATGAATCCATCTGAAAAATAAGAGTGCATATGTGAGTGAGGTTTGAGAAGCACCAGTGCATTATCCAAATTAGACCAAAAGCACAGTAAGAATGATCAAACCGCACCTACTGAACCTTAAATTAGACCAAACTTCATTACAAGGCGGGTACAACTCAATGGCAACAGTGCTCTCCCCTTCCCTCAGAGTTGGGGAAGTTAAGACAACCTAAAGTTTAATTTAAATGATGAAGGAAAAGAATCAGGGCTCAGTACAATCCTTGAACTTGTGGCAAATTAAGCTAAAAATGACCGTCCTTTTCCGGACCAACACCATCTATACATCTTCAGCCACCAGTAAACATGAAGCGCTGGACTCTCTTCATGAGCCCTCTGCTTTTGCTTTCTCTCTCATGACCAAAACCAAACGCAGCAGACCCTCCCCAGGATTCCCAGCCTGCGCCACCTCCGCTCCCCTTCACAGGCAACCATCTAGGTCTGCTCGTTGTCCCATATGAACATTTCTACTCCTACCCCCACGAGGGTTGCAGGTTGCTTCTTCCCAGGAGCTCAAAAGTGATGCTGCGTCCAGAAAGAGATGTTGTTCAGACTCCCTGCCCACGGCTGGCACTAACTCTCATCTGAAAGCCGCCTGGGAAAGGAAGGTGTAGAATCACGAAGGAGAGAAGGGAGGGAGGAGGACAGAAGCTCCAGGAGCGCCACTGCCCTATCTCAGCCGCCACAAGCACCTGCACTGCACCCCAGCTGCCATACCTTCCTCTACGCAAATTTCTGTCCAGCCGACGATTTGAAAAGGCCCCCGTCCCTACATCCAGAAGAAGCCTATTAAACAAAGTCCTTGACATCCAGATCAGAAGGAATCATCACTGTGATTATTTTAATGTAAGCACAGACAGATCTTTAATGTTACTTAAAAAAAGAAAAAAAGAAAAACACCTTCTCAACCAGCTACCACAAGTTAACTCTGGCAAAGTGTCTGCCTCCAGGGCTAGGGCAATACTGAAATAACACAGACAAAACGCCTTCTCTAGAAAATGTGTTTGCTAAAAACAAAACAAGTAAAAACTCGATTTAGGCAAATAACTAAATACTTCTTCCACAATTTGCTTCAGGAAGAACGATGTGCCTGTTCTCCCCCCCCGCC
>NW_006290778.1:267119-267384 GCF_000327345.1 Myotis davidii
TAATTCAGCTAATTCTATAGGAATCATGTCAGCGCGAAGAGCTCCTTCCACGTAACAGTCAAATTATGCACTTGCAGGGGCCACTGTTTAACCCACAGCTAAGAATAACACTCGACTTTCTAATTTAAAAAAAAAAAAAGAAAGAAAGAAAGAAGAAGTGAGTCCCCAGCCAAGGATGGGGAGCAGGGGACGGAAAAGGGCCCAACGCAATTCGCCCCTCGGGGCGGGCAGGGGGCGCCACCAGGGAGCGCAGCAGCTGGGAGGT
>NW_006290778.1:268352-273103 GCF_000327345.1 Myotis davidii
GGTGAGGGCCGTCCCACGCGGGAGAGGGCGCGGGTGGAGCCGGGACCCAATTGGTCCGAGGAGCTACATAGGGAACTTTGGGGACAGCCCCGGCGCTCTGACAGCGCTGCCACTACGCGCTTCGTAAACAAGAGGGTGGAAACCGTCCCCAACCCCTCCTCCCAGAAACCGGGCGAAGGAGCCTATGGGATTGAGGAATACGGAAGGAACCAACGTCCTCCAATCCCAGGCCGAGGCGTAAACCTCCAGCCAATCCAGGTCGAGGGGCCAAACCAAGAGTCCTGCTGTTGGAGGGGGTGACCTGGAGAGCAAAGCGGAAAGCCAGCGGTTCCTACAAAGCTGTGTGATAAAACCAGGCAGAAGTGAAAAGGGCTGTTTTCCCTGGCAGTTCTTCCTAGCCATCCGTCAGTCCGTCTCCCTGTCACTCGGGGGTACTGTCATTTCCGGAGTTTTGGAAGACGAACTCACCGCCGCGGTCGGAAAACCAAGCCAGGCCGGGCAGGGGGCGCCCTACTAGAATTAATGGCGGGGTGACTCGGGGGGCCGTGGCTGGAGCTACCTGCCGGCCGTGGGGGATCCCCGCCAGGAAAGACCAGAAGCCGCGGGCGGTGCTGCCTTGCCGCCTGCGACATCACTAGGTCCCATTCTGCACCCGCCGCCCCCAGCCCCCAGCCCCCGCGGGCCTGTGCCCTTTGGCCCCGGTCCTGGAACCTTTCCTCATGGGTTGCCTCACCCCCTGCCATGCACCCGCAGCTTCGCGGAATGGAGACCCTTCCAAAAGCCGGACAGCCTGGCCTCTGCCTCTTAGGTGGCTTATTCCATTGAATGGGATCGACGTCCCCCTTTGTGTAATTCCTTCCCCTGATTTGGTGTCGGCTCCAACCTCCCCTTGCTCTCTAAGCTTCATTCAGTTGCACCGACCTTAACGTGGACTCAGTAGCCCAGCAAGGACTGCCCCTGGCAGGGCCTCTGCGCTCTTACCCTTTTCCGTCGCCTGGAAAACTTCCACCTTTCCCCTCCTGAAGTTCTCAGCTCACTTGTCCCGCCTCAGAGGGGCCTCCCCTGACCACACCAATATAGCTTCTACCCTCTCGCACACCCTCCTCCATTGCTGCATCATATTTATTATAATACTAGAGGCCCAATGCCCGAAATTCAGCCCAGAAGGACATCTGGTCTAATTAGGATATTATGCTTTTATTATTATAGATAAATTATATCACTAATTTTTAAAAATATATATTTTATTGATTTTTTTACAGAGAGGAAGGAAGAGGGATAGAGAGTCAGAAACATCGATGTGAGAGAAACATTAATCAGCTGCCTCCTGCACACCCCCTATTGGGGATGTGCCGGAAACCCAGGTACATGCCCTTGACCAGAATCAAACCTGGGACTCTTCAGTCCACAGGCTGACGCTCTATCCACTGAGCCAAACCCATTAGGGCTATATCACTAATTTTATTATTTTCTCACCGCTTATTAAATCTGAAGTGATCTGATTCATTTATTCACTTGCTTTTTTTTTTTTCTCTCTCTGTGCCTCATCCATAAAAGTTCCATGAAAGCAGGCCCCTTGACTGTCTTATTCTGTGCCCGGAACAGAGTTTGGCAGCATAGTAGGCAATCTTTTTTATTTAATTATGACAAAACCTTTTGAGCTCCAACTTCCATTTTTATAATTGAAATTAATAATACTTCATTAGATTCTTAGGAAAATTAAGTGAGATAATATATATAAACTAGAGGCCCAGTGCACGAATTCGTGCACCAGTGGTGTCCCTCAGCCTGGCCTGTGGGATCTGGCCAAAACCGGCTCTCCAACATCCCCCAAGGGGTCCTGGATTGCAAGAGGGCGCAGACCAGGCTGAGGGACCCCACTGGTACACAATCGGAGCTGGGGAGGGACGCAGGAGGTTGGCCATCCTGGGGAGGGACTGCGGGAGGACCCTTTTGTTCAGTCCCAATCAGTGGACCCCAGCAGCAAGTTAAACTACCGGTGGAGCGTCTGCCCCCTGGTTGTCAGTGCACATCATAGCGAGCAGTTGAGCGGCCTTAGCATATCATTAGCGTATTACGCTTTGATTGGTTAAAAGGCCAACTGTTGACTGGACACTTAGCATATTAGGCTTTTATTATATAGGATACCCATAATAAGCACATGATAGTCACAGGATAAATGGTGGTGGTAGTGGTGGTTGTTAATGATGGTAAGTCCCCATTTAGCCTTCTTAGATGGATGGTTCTATCCCCAAGTTATATCCTCAACCTGCTCTTTTCACTTTACCTACTGTCCTGGCAGAAAAAAATTGACCCTCTCCAGCCCTGATCTGCCTCATAAACTCCAACTTCACATTCCCTCCAACCAGCAGACATCATCATCCAATCAACATGCCAAAAGCAGAATTTGTATTTCCCCTCCAAATCCAGCTGTCCTCCACTTGACACCCCAGTTTTTGTCAGCATTGCCTTAACTCTCCAGGTTTCTCTGACACTTCATCCTCATCTTTAACTTACCTACCTATTACCTATAGGATTCTTGAAAACCTTTTCTCTATCAGATTGCTCAACTCCACTAAACTCCACTGCCACCCACCTACATCCTTTCCAATATCTCTTTGCTAAGTCAGCTGCCTTCATTCACCCCACAGTCGTAGGTGTTCCCCAGAATTCTGACCTCATGAGTATCCCTAGAGAGAGATTGTCTTGCTCCCTTTTTCATTCACCCTTCCTCTGTAGTCAGACATCAAGTTCTATTGAGTGTAACTTCCTAATGTCTTAATTGGTGTTTTTTTAATTTCTACCTCCTCACCTTGATTAGTACCTTTGACATGTCTCCAAGATTATAATCGCTTCACTTATCTGCTTTTGATCTCTTACCCTTACAGGGCCAACAAATGAATCTTCATTTCCCTGAAAACGTTGTTATAACAATTAGAGTTCTGGCCAGTGTGGCTCAGTTGGTTGCAGCCTCGTCCCACCACTGGAAGGTCATGTGTTTGATTTCCAGTCAGAGCACATACCTAGGTTGAGAGTGGTTGGGACGTGTACCAGAGGCAACTGAGTGATGTTTCTCTCCTCCCAAACCCCCTCTTTTTCTTTCTCTCTCTGCCATCTTCCCTCTCTAGAATCAATTAAAAATAATAATTGCACGAGATAATACATGTAAGCCACTCAATGCCTGGCACATGGTGAGAACTATTATTATTCACTGATCAGAAATAATTATACAAATACCATTGTTATGTTGTACATATGAAACTAATGTTGTATGTCCATTATACCTCAGTTTTTTAAGAAAAAGAAGTAACCAATGACTTCCCATCCTAGCTCTTAGATGTATGGTCTGTACAAGTGTAACAACCCATCACAATTCCTCATCCAAACACTGGGCACTTTCACACACCCGCGTCCAAACACTCATACTTTCAGTGTGAATTGAGCATAACTCATTTATGCTTTTTCTTCTCCTGGAATGCTTTTCTTTATTAGCTATTCAAATCCTCCCCTTTCTTAAAGTAACAGAAAAAAGTTCTACCTCCAATTTTATACCTCCTAGAGCTTGGCCTGCACTCTTCAGTATGGTAATTACTAATTATATAGCTATTCAAATTAAATAAAAAATTCAAGACCTCAGTCATACTAACCATATTTCAAGTTCTCAGGAACCACATGTGGCTAGTGGCTGCTGTGCCAATCAGCACAGAAGGAACATTTCCATCACGGTACAAAGTTCTATTAAACAGTGCGGACCTAAGCCATGACCACACAGTAAAGTTAGCAGCCACCCCTTGGACTGCTTCTAGGACTTCTCTATGTTAAGTGATTTAACGCCGAGGGGAACACTGCCCCTCTATTTTTTGTTAACTTTTTAAATATTTGCCTTAGTTAAATTCAATTGTTAGTCCTAGGTCAGGGCTAATTTTTCTTTTTATACCCCCATGATCTAATTAGCGTAGAAAACGTGTTAAAGGAAAGAGAATAGACAAGTAAGAGAAGGGGCCTCAAACTTAACTGAGGGGAGAAAAAATAGTACCTGTATGGGCAGAGATCTTTGTGTTCCCTCCTTCACTTGTACTGGCCTTTTCTACCAAGTGCATAATTGTTTCAAGCCTAAACCTTGATTTGTCAGAGAAGGTCTCTTGAAACAAGAGGGGGGAATTTAGTTTTCAGAACAACTATAAATTATATTGTTATGATTGTCTTTCAGTACACAACGAAAAAGAATTTGCACACACAACACAGACAAACACCACTCCAATGGACTCCTGCCCACATTCTGTTCAACCTAGAGAACTTTTCATTTGCAATCATTCTGGACCTTGCTCTGGTCTTCCCTCCACTCCAGATTCAATCCTCTGTAACATTTAAATAAACATTTTTTAAAGGGAGACCAAAATACATATTCACTGTAAAAAAAAAAAAACACTTAGAAAATGAAAAAAATTAAAAAACATAAAAAAACAAATCATAATCTCATGAAATCCCAAAACCCAGGAAGAAACTCAGTTTTAACAGTTAGGGTGAATTTCCAGAGTTTTTCCTGTGTCACGACATATATATCCATATGTGCATTTTTTTTTTCTTGCCATGGATGAGTTTTATTTATTTATTTTTAATTTTTTTCTTCTTTTTTTTATTAAATCTTTATTGTTCAGATTATTACATTTGTTCCCCCTTTCCCCCCCATAACTCCCCTCCTCCCAGTTCCCGCCCCACCCTCCCTCCCCCCCCCCCCCCCACTCTCCGCA
>NW_006290778.1:273691-276317 GCF_000327345.1 Myotis davidii
GAGCTCAATAACTTTATCGGCGGCTTCTAGACAGTTCTTGAGAGACCTTAAAAGTGTGGTTCTGAACTGAATATCCTCCATTGACAGTTTTGTCCTGTTTCTTTGTCTTTGCATTTTTTATGCTTTCTTGGTGCACCCCCTAGTGGTCTTTGTGTGCAGTCTTGTAGTTAAGCCTTGATTGTTGTAGTTAATACTAGGGGGATTTGACCTCTAGGCCAACTGGCTGTGAGAATCAGCTGTGTCTGCAGTGGGAAAACTTCTGTCTGGATCTCTAGGGAGGTGCTAATCTAGCCTTTGCCTGAGGCTATCCAGCAAATGCCTCTGTGCAGGGCTTGGGCCGGTTGGGTACCAGGGGATCTACAGGGGCGGGCAGGCCAGCAGTTATGGCTGCTTTCAGTCCCGTCCCCAGGGGCTCTGCCTCTCAGAGTCCCAGCAACCGCTGCAAACCTTGGAGAGAAAGCTGCCTTGAGTTCTGACAGAAGCCAGACAGTCCCGCTTCTCCCGTTTGAGTCTGGGTCCCATCCAGGGCTCATTTTTATTTATTTGTAGAACCCTGAAACTAGACAGAGGAAAGATAGAAAATGTCAAAATTTCATCTTTTTAGATTTGAGAATGTATAAAATATTGCTTTGGAAATGTAATTTTATGCTAAACACACTTTCAGATAAGGGGAAGAAAGGCTATATTTATAATTATAATTGTAAATAAAGACCATGTGGAGCCCTAGCTGGTTTGGCTCAGTGGGAAGGGTCCTGGGTTTAATTCTGGTCAAGGGCACGTCCCTCAGTTGCAGGCTCCTCCCTAACTTGAGCCCTGGTCAGGGGTGTGCAGGAGACAACCAATCGATGTGTTTCTCTCACATCGATGTTTCTGTCTTTCCCTCTCACTTCCACTCTCTTTAAAATCAATGGGGAAATTTCCTTGGGTGAGGATTTAAAAAAGAAAAGAAAAGACCTTGCTAAGTTACTGACTATTCCAGCTGACAGCCAATATAACAGCAAGGATCAACTGACAAAATGTGTTATTATGAAATATTGAATTATAAAAATACCATTCCTTCTTATTTTTCAAATTAAACTTTCTTTATTTTCAAGCCAATAAAATAAAATCTCCACATGAGGCATTTCTCGAAATTGCTACTAAGATCAGTTTAAGAAATGGTTGAAAACACAACTACTACCAAAAAATATTAAAGTGTTTTCTGCTTCTTTTATAGCTCCTGTGTGGTTTGGGGCAAATGGCCACTTAAAAGACTGTTTGATGACTAGCTGAATGACACTTGCCTCCAACCAGACCTACTAATAGGAATTGAATAGGCAGTGTCGACAATAATGCCTTTTCTTCTACATCTACCGCCCACTTCCTACAGCCGCACTAATGTCTGTAGAAGACAGCCTCTCTCACCAGCAAAGCCCTGCTGGTGTAGCCTTCACCACACCTGAAGGCCAGGCACTTCCAATTGGCTGCCTACCAGTAAAGCACTTCCCTCATCGATGGTGTCCAGCCTGCAGGGGGCATTTACACCTTTGGACCCACTCCCTCCGGTTTTATTGGTCTGAATCTCTTTCTTCCTGGAGTCTGGGTGTTGTTGTATACTTTGTTTTCTGCCTACTCCTTGGTGTGCTTTACCAGGTATAGCAGGAAGGGCACTAGCACTGTAACCCCGAAGTAATTCATTCAACCTCGCCCAGGCTCAGTTTCCTTATCTATAAAATGAGAGGCTTGAGACAGATGACCTTTAAGTCTCTTCCAGTTAAAATTACAGAGATGCCAGTGTTTATTAAGCAACATGTGAGGTGCTGCACAACCAAACAGGAATGGACAGGTGCACACACCCTGCTTCTGAAAGCTTGGAGCCTGTGTCATTACTTCCTCATCATGGAAATGCAATGGGGATTTATTTTTTTGCTTTGTTTATATTTAAGAATGATAATAACAGCTACCATTTATTAAGCCAGGCACTTTGCTTTAAATGTGTGATTATCTGAAAGAATCTTTTAAAGTAAATATTGTTATCCCCATTTTACAGATGAAGAAATTGAGGCGCAGAAGGGTTAAGTAATTTTTCCAAGGTTACACAACTTAGACATGGTGGAGTTGGAACTTGAATTTGAATCTATCTGATTTCAAAACCCATAAAATACTGTACCTCGAAAAGACAAAATCATGCTCCGTGATTATTTGTCAAGCATGGGATTGCTAATAGAACAAATGCTCATTTACCCTAGGTAGTGTGGTTTGGTAATAGGAGCCCAGGGCTAAAATTCACAAAATCATAGCACTTCTACTGAACAACCTTAGGCAAGAACCTTAATCAATCAGCTCCCTTTAAAAAAAACACACACACAAAAAAACAATACCTACTCCACCTACCTTGCAACATTGTTGAGAGAAATATATATAATAGTAAATGCATACATCTAATTAGTAAATGTATAGAGAATATGTATATAGAAAGTGCTCTGTGTTAGGTTAGGTGGCTCAGGAGGCGGCGCAAGAAATAGAGACTCCAGTGAATCAGAAAAGAAAGGAAAAAAAAAGGTTTATTTCTGCGTCCCCGGGAGGGGAGACCCACGTACCCCATAGGGCACGTGGATTCACACCAACAGGGAGGGGGCGCCTTTTT
>NW_006290778.1:276640-281320 GCF_000327345.1 Myotis davidii
TCAGAAAAGAAAGGAAAGTAAAAGGTTTATTCTGCGTCCCCGGGAGACCCACGTACCCCAAGGAGAGGCCACGTGGATTCACGCCAACAGGGAGGGGGGCGCTTTTTTTATACTGCGGTTGGGTGAAGGGCAGGTTGGGTGAGGGACTGGGACATGAGCTGAGGAATTCTCTGCTGCAGGGGATGGGCCGGGGTATGTGGATTAAGGGAGAAGAAGCCAGTATCTGTGTCTGGCACCTTGATCTGTGAGAAATTCCAGGCGAAGTCCATTATCTTGTCACATGTCTGCATGTATCCGATCCTGGGTTCTCTCTGACCTAACACTCTGTAAATCATGAATCCCTATATAAATTTAGCATGTTATTATTTCTTTTTATTAGATATGCATTTGATTTGTCTGTTTACATAATTTACTATGCATCTGTTCAGGGCAGAGTCTAGGTTGTAAATTGCTAAAATACAAGATTCACGACTTTTGACAACCTGGGGGAGACTCCAGGTAGTAAATTAAGCAAGTGTTTAAAAAATGGCTTTCTGGGGAGACTTCCCGTTCCACTAACATGAAGTAACTCCATTGCTCCAGCTCATTCCTAAAAACCCTGGACATAGCATGGGATTTTTTTTTTTACCTGCTAAATATAACCTCTGAGTCATTTGTGGGTCTGCTTCTATTGTTTGTATTTCTTTTAACTTATCAGTCATAGTCACTTGTCGCATCATATGTCTCGTTAAGCATGGGACTATTTTCAAAGCTGGAAAGAGGTTGGGCTACATAGGGATCTCGGCACTTGAGAAATGACACCGTGGTAAGTTCCTGGGTTTCTTTATTTTCTGTCGTGTCTCAGACTGGAAGAGCCTCAACCCCAAGAAAATAAAAGCCCCAAGAAAAGCCTGTTTTCCCTGGCTAACCCATGAGGGGAAAAGGGTGACCTTATAATAGAAAACCTTATTAGCAATATCTGTCTTACTCCAGCCAAACACAGAAAAACAAACAAACAAACAAACAACAACAACAACAAAAACCCTACACCCTCTCCCCAGCAAGATTTCGGCAGAACTGCACAGGGAGTGATTTTTCCACTCAGTCCCTCTCATCCACGACAGGAGAGACAGCACTCCAGTGCTTCTGCAGAATGGTTTTGGAAGAGCTGAATGGGGAACTGACCTTCCATCTTCTGCCTGGCAAAAGCAGGTGGTACTCCCATTCCCCCAGCAGGTGGGATCAGCAGATTGAACATGGAGCTGAGTTCACACCCCCACTCAGAGGCAACAAGACAATGGGCGCTGGTGCTCCACTTTTATTGGGCGGGTGTCCGTGGAACCAGGGGAGAGCTGAGCATCCACCTCACCCATTTGCAACAAGGCAGTGTGATGCAGCTCTCCACTTTTGCCAAAGTGGTTTTGGAATGGACCAGAGAAAATCTAAAACACACACCCAACAGCCCATGTGTTAAATCTCAACAGGGGACTGCCTGCTAAAAGAATATGAAGATTAAATAGTATCCAGAGCCTTATAATATACTAAAATGTCCAGGATATAATAAAAAAAAAATCACTCATTCAAGAACCAGGAAAATCACAGCATGAATGAGAACAGACGCTCGATGGATGCCAACAATGAGATGAATCAAATGTTGGAATTATCTGATAATTATGTTAAAGCAATTATCATAAAAAACTTCAGCAATCATTTACAAATTATCTGGAAACAAATTGAAGGTAAATAATTCAGCAAAGAAACAGGAATCATCAAAAAGAACTAAATGGAAATTAAAGAACTGAAAAAAAAATACATAAGTAAAATACAATCTTGCTGAATGAGCTCAATAATAGAGTAAAAATAACAGAGATAAAAATCAATGAACTTGAAGATCAATAGAACTTACCAAACCTGAACAACAGAGAAAAAATAGTCTGAAATAAAAGGAACAGAGTCTTGAGGACTGTAGGATTTTTTTAAAGATAATAATCATATCATTTCAGTCACAGAATGAAAAGAGTATGAAAACGTACTCAAAGAAAAATAGCTGAAAACATCCCTAACTTGGTAAAAAAGTAAATAAATAAACCTACAAATTCAAGAAGTTAAGCAAATCTCAAATGAAACAAACTCAAAGAAATCCACTCCAAGACATATGACAATTAAACTTCTGAAAACTAAAGATCAAGAAAATACCTTAGAAGCAGCCAGAGAGAAATGATACCTTAAAGCAGAACACAAATAAGAATTACAGCAGATTTCTCTTCTGAACTATGAGGGCCAGAAAGAAGTGGCACAACATTTTTCAAGTACTAAAAGGAAAGAATTGTCAACCGAGTATCCTATGTCCAGTGAAAATAACTTTTTCACTGTCTTTGATTAGGTTTTTATTCAAAATTAGTTGTCCAAAGTGATTTTTTTAAATATATATTTTTATTGATTTCAGAGAGGGAGGGAGAGGGAGATAGAAACATCAATGATGAGAATCATTGATTGGCTGCCTCCTGCACACACACACACACACACACACACGGGGGATGGAGCCTGCAACCCAGGCACGTGCCCTTGACCGGAATCAAACCTGAGACCCTTCAGTCCCCAGGTTGATGCTCTATCCACTGAGCCAAGTGGGCTAGAGCTGTCCGAAGTGATTTGACCAAATTTAACTTTATGTTACAGGCTTCTTTTCTTCTGTGGTGGGTTTCTTTTCTGTGGGCTGGTTTCTTGGTAGCTGTAGCCTTTTTTCCCCACCAAAGGTTTCTTTTGCTTCCTAACACCAACAGCCTTCTTTCCTTTCTTCCCTACCACCGGCTTCTTGCCTGGAACCCCTTTCTCTTCTGATCTGGCGTCTCGAACTGCTGCTTTATTCATCCGGAGCTTGTGGTTCTTGGCCTCTGGAGAACGGTGTTTGGCTCCTGGTCTTTGCCTATGGGTTCAGCTTCAACATGATTCCCAGGTTTTTCGGTGGATTTTTCTTCAGGACTCTGCGGTGTATCTTCTTGTGTGGTGCTCAGGGGGCTCTTTGGGTCTCTAGGGTTTTCAAAATTCTGCTCAGGTCTGCACTGAGCACCTTGTGCATGGGAAGGCTGTAGTTACTCCTGAGGGAGGCAGCTTTCCACCAGGTGCCATACAGGCCACCTAACTCGCGGAAAAGCCCTTTCAGTCGAGACACAGAAACGGCTCCCATGCCCCTGGGAGCAAGGTTCAACATGTGCACTCTGCTTACATGAAGCAGACTAATTCCGTCACCAAATCTCAGCATTATTTTCTCCTTTCTCGACTTCCTGTTTTCTATAAAAACCTCATCAATATAAGAAACATAAAAACCTGTTGATAATTTTCATGTTTATTTGAAAACACATTTTTTTTAATTTAAAAATTAAAAAGAGTTAATTTTAGCCAAACTGATGAATTACACATGGGAGCAAAATCTCAAATGCTCCCCCAGGGATGTTTCTCAGGTTTTGATGATACCATTGTCCGTGTTAAGATAATGCAAGGTGTCTGTGCCGGACGGCTTCTCATTTTGCTTTGCCAGCTCTCATTCGCTGCGAGGCACAGGCCTTTTTGATACCATTCCAGGCCTTAAGTTTCTTAAGAAACTAAACAGCCTCTTGGTCTTCTCATAGCCTTCAACTTTATCTTCAACTACCAAGAGAAGTTCAGGAACGTCCTCAACATGATGACCTTTAGACATGACCAGCGCTGGTAAGGCCGAGGCAGCCAGGGCAGAGCAGATGGCATATCGCTGCTGTATTGTGTTCACTCTGCATTGCCAATGGCGCCAGGTTTTGGTGCAAATGTGCATCCCCGACAAGCATATGTCCAAAAGCGTCCCGGCCAGAACAATGATTTCCCCCACCTCAAACTCTAGGAATTCGAGCCACAGCTCTGCCAGTACCCCAAGACTCAACACTGGTTTGATGACCTGCCAATTCACATCCAGCGTAGGGCTGTCTATTGTTTTTGCACAAGTTGGTGTGAAAGTGACATTTTTGACAGATGATTCCCTCCTTTCAGAGCACACTGATATCTGTGGCCACACTTCTCTCAAGCTGGTGGCTCTCATAGGAAAAGGGAAAATATTCTACTTATATAAAAACCCTGGGTGTAACATCACGTCCAGAAGCGCGACCAAGCAGAAGGAAGTCAGTCCTGCCGGAGTCGTCTTGGAAAAGGCTGTGCCCTCCCCCAGCTGTTTCCCCGGAGGGCGAGGTTTCAGACAGGAACCCGCCCTCCGAGTGGAGCATGGAAGTACTGAGTCTGGCCTTCAAACCAGACCCTGACAGTAGGGAGGAGGCAGCCCCATTCCTCACACAATCTGCTGTTGGATAGCTTGCTGTAGGAGGCCTGCCAGCCAAGAACCCCATTCGCCTGCACCCCGGACCCTGAGAGGAGGGAGGAGGGAGCCCCATTCCTCACCGAATCCACAGGTGTCCAGCTCGCTGTCAGGGGCCTGCCAGCTTGGAATCCTATTCACCTGCATATCTGTATAAAGTTTTAATACATTATATTAGAGGTCGTGGTGGTACTGTTTTACCCACAGCATCTACAGGAATTGCTGCAAATTTACTTCCCAGTGGAAGAACCTTTCATTCCCAATATAAATTACCAATTCCATTAAATGAAACTTCAATTTCTAGACTCGATATAAAAAGTGAAGTTGCTAAAATCTTTAAAAAGGCCCAACTTCTCACCACC
>NW_006290778.1:282272-294159 GCF_000327345.1 Myotis davidii
AAAAAAAAAAGACCATACCCTTTTATGTAATGATGTTTACTTTAAATTTATATTAGTTCACACAAACACTCCATCCATGCTTTTGTTCCGGCCCTCCGGTCCAGTTTAAGAACCCATTGTGGCCCTCGAGTCAAAAAGTTTGCCCATCCCTGGTCTAGACAGAGTAGGCATTTTCCTACCTGAACCCATTTAGGAATTTATGATCAAATCAGCCTGTGAGGTTACTTTCCATAGAGCCCCTTTTATATTATACTAGAGGCCCAGTGCATGAAATTCATGCACACGGCGGGGGAGGGGAGGGTCCCTCAGCCTGGGCTGCACCCTCTCTCAATATGGGACCTCTGGCTTCTAACCACTCTGCCTGCCTGATCGTGCCCCTAACTGCTTACTCCCCTGAGCCAGCCTGATCTCGCCCCTAACTGCTTGCTCCTCCACTGGCCTGATCACCACTAACTGCATCTGCCTTGCCCCCCCCCACAACCTTGGCTTTGTCCAGAAGGAAGTTGGACATCCAGATGATGTCCAGTGATCCAGTCTAATTAGCATAATGCCCTTTTATTAGTATAGATTATAAACAGAGAGAACAAAGATGTAAATGAAGGTAAGATTTCTATACTTAACTTGAACTAGTAAAATGGTGACACAAGTTGATTGTGACAAGAATACATAATGTAATACCTAGAGCAACCACTAAAAAAAAACTATACAGGGGTAAAATTTGGAAATACTATGGATAAAGGGGAAATCGTAGGTTACTGTTCAAGAAGTACAGGTTTTATGTTTGGGACGATGAAAAAGTTCTGGAAATGGATAGTGGAGATGGTTGCACAACACTGTTCATGTATTTAATCCCACTGATTTGTACACTTAAAGTGGTGAAAGCCCAGCCAGCGTGGCTCAGTGGTTGAGCATCAACCTATGAACCAGGAGGTCACAGTTCGATTCCCAAGCAGGGCACATGCCTGGGTTGCAGCTTGATCACTGTATGGGTCATGTAGAAGGCAGCCAATCAATTATTCTCTCTCATCATTGATGTTTCCAGCTTTCTCTCTCCCTTTTCCTTCCTCTCTGAAGCCAATAAAAAAATATGTTTTAAAAAGGTTAAAATGGTAAATTTTTTATGTATATCTTACCAAAATTTAAAAAATCTTATATAGTAAAACCCCAATATGCAAATCAACCAAACAGCAGAACAACTGGTTGCTACGATGTGCACTGACCACCAGGGGGCAGATGCTCAACACAGGAGTTTCCCCCTGGTGGTCAGTTCGCTCCCACAGGGGGAGCACCGCTCAGCTAGAAGCCAGGCTTGCTGCTCCTTAGCCTAGCAGCAGTGGCGAGAGCTTATTTGGGGTCTTATTTTATTCCATGTGAATTTTTGGAGCATTTCTGAAGTATGTCCTTGGTATCTTAATGGGGATTGCATTGAATCTATAGATTGCTTTGGTTAGTAAGGACATTTTAATGATGTTGATTCTGCCAATCCATGAACATGGTATATTCTTCCATTTGTTTATGTCTTCCGCTATCTCTGTTTTCAATGTCCTGTAGTTCTCCCAATACAGGTCTTTTACCTCCTTACTTAAGTTTATTCCTAGGTATCTTAAGTTTTTTGGTGCAATGGTAAATGGGATTTTTTTTGTTTGTTTCTCTTTCTGTGAATTCATTATTGGTGTATAAAAAAACCACAGATTTCTGGGTGTTATTCTTGTATCCTGCTACATTGCCAAATCCATTTATTAAGTGTAATCGTTTTTGATAGAGTTTTGGGGGTTTTCTATGTATGATATCAGGCCGTCTGTGAATAATGACAGTTTTACTTCTTCTTTTCTAATTTGGATGCCTTTTATTTCTTCTTCTTGTCTGTTCGCTATGGCTAGCACTTCCAGTACTATATCAAACAGGAGTGGTGAAAGTGGGCATCCCTGTCTTGTTCCCGTTCTCAGGAGAAATGAGTTTAGTTTTTGCCCATTGAGTATGATCTTGGCTATAGGTTTTTCATATAAGGTTTTTATTATGTTGAGGTATGATCCCTCTGTTCCTACTTTGCTGAGAGTTTTTATCAAGAAAGGATGTTAGATTTTGTCAAATGCTTTTTCTGCATCAATTGATATGATTATGTGATTTTTGTCTCTCAGTTTGTTTATGTGATGTATCACCCTGTAAAACCATCCAGACCAGGGCTTTTGTTTGCTGGAAGATTTTTTGATCACTGCTTCAATTTCTTCAGTAGTTATCAGCCTGTTCAGGTTTTTTTTTATTCTTCCTGATAGAGTTTTGGGAGCTTGTATTTTTCTAAGAATGTGTCCACTTTGTCTAGGTTGTCCATTTTGTTGGAATAGAGTTGTTCATAGTATTTTTTCATCAATCTTGTTTATCCTTTCAAAGAACCAGCTCTTGGTTTTGTTGATCTTTTGTATTTTTTGGGGGGGGGTCTCTATGTCATTTATTTCCACTCTGATCTTTATTATTTCCTTCCTTTCTGCTTACACTGAGCTTTTCATGTGGCACTCTTTCTAACTCCTTGAGGTGTAGGGTTAGATCATTTATTACCATTTTTTCTTGTTTTTTTGAGGTAGGCCTTGAACTTCCCTCTCAAGACTGCTTTTACTATGTCCCATAGATTTTAGATTATTGAATTTTCATTGTCGTTTGTTGCCACGATGTTTTTTTTTATTTCTTCTTTGATCGCTTCGGTAACCCAATCATTGTTTAATAGCGTGCTATTTTCAAAGTGTATGTTTTAATGGCACAATAATTAAAATCTATTGTTCTTGTTCCCAAACCAGTCAGCCAGAAAATATTTTTTCTCTCCTTTAAAACATTGGGATTTTAAAAACAAACTTAAGTTTTTAGGTTTAAATTATTGAAATAAAAATAAATAAGTAAATAAATAAAAACATGTATTCAAGCTACTTTATCTATCAGAACTAAAGATCTGTACCTTGTTCTGATTTACCCTCCCCCAAAAAAAGCATAAAAATAGGGATATTTAGAATATTAGCATTATTTTTCATGAAAAACTATGAAGAATATTTTTCACACAAAAATCAAACAGGATATTATAAATAGTGAATGGGTCTGTCAATTGACCACCAGTCTCCTGAAATAGCACTTCTAGGGATCTCCACGCATTGCCCCTTATTAAATCCAATAACCTCCCTTGTCCTGCTCACTGCTCACCCACTTGGCCTCAGAACTACTTCCCAGCATGAACCTTCGGTTCTGATCTCAATCAGTCTCCTTTTCTCTGCTCACGCTGTTCTTGCTTCTGTCCCTTCCCTCTGCGAATCTAATGTCCTTCTCTCAATCTCCTCAAGTCTAACCCTACGCTTCACAGGCCAGCTGACCTCGTTTTCCCTCGAAGCCTCCACACTTCATGAGAGCCCTCCTGGATCTCCCCCTTTTGTGGATTTCTCTTGTAGATAAAACTTCCAGTATTTAATGTGTTTCTTAACCAAATGCTCTAGTTTTACTTATCATATAACCTTTTCTTGAGTGAGTGTCCATCACAAAGCTGTCACCTTATGATATTTGTTTTGCAATTTTAGACCTTCAGAGATTAAGATGAAGTTTGAGTTAGTCCTACATATGCTGTACAGTGCTACCAAGTGGTGGTAAATAGTACTGCAAATTCTTGAGATTGAAGGGCGCAGGAGCAGAAGAATGTGTCTTTGCTGAATTAAAGGGTGGGTTTCTGCGTGATCTTTTGTCAACTTAGATTTCTAAATAACACGAAAATACACTGAAACATGAACAGTCACCTAAAGCTGATCTATCTTTACAGCATTTTGCTATAATAATAAGTGTATGTACATATGAGTGTTCATATATGTATATGTCTGTAGTATTCTATGCTTCATATGGATTTCTTTCCTCATTGGTTTCTATTTAAAAATTCTTTTAATTTTTCAATTACAATTGGCATACAATATCATATTAGTTTCAGATGTACAACACAGTGATTAGATATTTCTGTATCTCACAAAGTGATCACCCCAATAAGTCTAGTACCATACAGAGTTTTTGCAATATTATTGACCATATTCCCTATGCTGTACTTTACATCTTGTTTGGAACTCTATGAGCTTCCTGGGCTTGTCTGTCTATTTTCTTTACCAGGTTAGGGAAGTTTTCAGTCATTATTTCTTCAAATAGGTTTTCAATTTCTTCTCCTTTGGTTCCCCTATGATAAGAATGTTGTTATACTCGATGTTGTCCCAGAAGCCCCTATCTTCATTATTTTGAATCCTTTATTCTTATTTTTTTTTTGAGCAAGGTTTCTGACGAGGAAGAGATGAGCCCAGTCAAGTACTGGACCGGTGTCAAGAGAATACTGATAGGCACAGTGTTATCCCAGAAGCCCCTATCTTCATTATTTTGAATCCTTTATTCTTATTTTTTTTTTGATTTGAAGAAGAGAGAGAGAGAAAGATTTATGCATTCATGGGTTGCTTCTTGTATGTGTCCTGACTGAATTCTTTATTCTTTTTGCTGTTCTGAGTAGGTGTTTTCTGCTACTTGTATTCCAAATCGCTAATTAGATCCTCTAATTTATCTAATCTACTGTTGATTCCCTCTAATGCATTCTTCATTTCAATTACTGTCTTCTTCATTTCTGGCTGGTTCTTTTTTTATGTTTTCTAATTTACACAGAAACTCGATTTCTTTAACATGACCCTTTCTCTTTCTGTCTTCTTGATTCAGTCTAATGGCACTATGACTCTCTTCCCTCCTTTCTTTTTTTTCCTTCTACCTTAGAGCCCTTAGAACAGTGGTTCTCAACCTATGGGTCGCGACCCCTTTGGGGGTCGAATGACCCTTTCCCAGAGGGCACCTAAGACCATCCTGCATATCAGATATTTATATTACGATTCATAACAGTAGCAAAATTACAGTTATGAAGTAGCAACGAAAATAATTTCATGGTTGGGGGTCACCACAACACGAGGAACTGTGTTAAAGGGTCGCGGCATTAGGAAGGTTGAGAACCACTGCCTTAGAACATCGGTTCTGGCCAGTGTCAAACTGATTTAAGCCTCAAGTCTGTTGATCAAGGGAACCGAGTTTTAGTCAAACTGAAGATAACATCTTGATCTCAGTTGTGTTTCAGCCCCAGGCCCAGGAGAGTGGAATGATGCTACCCACCACACCCTCATGTACCCAGACAGACTGGAGCCATAGCTGACCTCGAGACCTGATATAATGATCAACTACTCCGGTGATGGCAAACCTTTTGAGCTCGGCGTGTCAGCATTTTGAAAAACCCTAACTTAACTCTGGTGCCGTGTCACATATAGAAATCTTTTGATATTTGCAACCATAGTAAAACAAAGACTTATATTTTTGATATTTATTTTATATATTGAAATGCCATTTAACAAAGAAAAATCAACCAAAAAAATGAGTTCGCTTGTCACCTCTGTCATAGGTTCACCATCACTGAACTACTCCCTGCCTTGGCTCCAATGAATCAGAAGAGCCTATGACCCCTACTCCCTTAATCGCCATGAATAATCCCACCCCCCATATATAATCTGTGCCATGCAGGCCAGGAATTGGGGGAACCAGCAATTAGACCACTAGTTCACCTGTGACTCCAGGAATGGCGCAATTTCCTTAAATAAACTTTTACTTTGGTTTGCATTTGTTTGGGCTTTCATACAAATAGGGGAACAAACCTGTAACACAAATTCCATTTTTATGTTCCCTATCTTTTTGTTTAAATTTTCACGGAACTTATCGACTCTTCCCATAAGTCCATTGAGCGTATTTATAACCCGTATTTTGAACTCTCTATCTGGTAGATTGCGTCTCTCCATTTTATTTAGTTTTTTTCTGGAGTTTTGCTCTGTTCTTTCATCTGGGAGTTGTTTCTTTGTCTTCTCATTGGGCTGCTTCCCCGTCTTTGTTTCTATGTATTAAGTGGAGCTGCTATAACTCCCAGTCTTGGTAGAGTGGCCTTTTATAGCAGGTGTCCTGTGAGGCCTCGTCTCCCTATCAACTGAGCTGAGTGCTCTGGGGTTTCCCTTATGTGGATTGTGTCTGCCCTTCTGTTGCAGTTGAGCCTTGATTGCTGTTGCCACAGATGGGAGGGATTCCCTCAGGCTGATTGGTTGTCTAATTTAACAGTCGCTGGAGGAGGTGAGTGCAGTGTTTACCTGCTCTGCCATCTTGACTAGAACTCTAGCTCTGAGCACTTTACATGTATTAATGCATATTATTCCTAGAATCCAACAGGTAGGTACTACTAATCACCCCACTTTATAGATGAAGAAACTGAAGCAAAAAGAAAGGAAGAAAGAGAGAGAAGGAAGGAAGGAAGGAAGGAAAGGAGGGAGGGAGGGAGGGAGGCAGGGAGGGAGGAAAGAAGGAAAAGAGGGAAGGGAGAAAAGGAGGAGAATTGAAGAAAGTAAAAAGAGTTTAGGTAATTTCATCAAGATTACATAGACTTTAAGTTAACTAGCTGAGATTTAAACTCCAACAATCTGGCCCTGGCCAGTGTGGCTCAGTTGGTTGAGCATCGTCCCATGTACCAAAATGTCTTTGGTATCATTCCAGTTAGGGCACATGCCCAGGTTGCAGGTTCCATCCCTGGGCAGGGTGCCTGAACATTTCTCTCTCACATCGATGTTTCTCTCTCTCTCTGAAAATCAATAAAAACATATCCTCAGAAGAGGATTAAAAAAATAAAAAGCAGCAGCAAATTTCAGATGAAAAGTACAGTAACATAACAATTTGTTAAAATTATTTAGGCGGTCTCCCTCTGGGAGGAGGCCCGCACCTTTTCCTTTCTCCTCTCCTTCCCCCCAGGAGCATTACCTCTCCCTTCCCTCTCAAACGCTCCGAGGGCTCTTCTTCTGCCTCTGTAACTTGTTTCCTGGGTCTATGCAGCCCAGCTGGCTCATTTCTACCACCTCACTACCTTTCTAAATAAACTTTCTTTTATAATTTGAAAAAAAAGTCTTTCAACATACAAAACAATGTTTATATAAATTATGGATAATAAATAGTTAGTGCAATCCAACGTTAGCTGTATGGGAATGACATATTGCCAGTTCAGGACAGTGGTTACATCAAAGGAGAAAGGGAGAGAAAGTATGTCAGGCATTCAAATGTATTAGTAATTTTATACTTTTTTAAGAAAAAAAGAACTAATAAAAAATGGCTTTTGCCATTATTTAAAATATTGAAAAACTAGAAACTGTCTCCGTGATCAACAGTAAGCAAATCCAACATTCTATCTACACCAGGTTGCTGAAAACTTCTGGGGCAAACCACGCCAGAAAGCAGGGTGGTGTCCTCTAAAATGAATGATTTTCATTTTCTTTTCTTTTTTTAAAATTTACTTTTATTGATTTCAGAGAGGAAGGAAGAGGGAGAGAGAGATAGAAACATCCATGGTGAGAGAGAATCATGGATCGGCTATCTCCTGCAAGTCCCCCACTGGGGATCGAGCCCACAACCTGGGCATATGCCCTTGACCAGAATTGAACCTGGGACCTTTCAGTTCGCAGGCCGATGCTCTATCCACTGAGCCAAACCGGCTAGGGTGATTTTCATTTTCTATTGGGGTGTTAGCCTTCCAGTCTCAAAGGACAAAATGGCTCACTTCCTACCCAACCCCTCTATCACTACACATAAGCCCATCTCTTACTCCCAACTCCAGGGTCCCATTCCATCAATTATTGCTTCACTCCAATGCTTGTTCAATCCCTTGCTCTCCATAGCCTGTAAACAAGCTCAAATATTTGTTATTTTAAGAAACAAACCGACAAAAACTGATTTTAACCTTGATACCATCATCTTTCTTTTTATCTGCAGCTAAATTTTTTGAAAGGGAAATCTAATTCCCTCCATCTATTTCTTCATCTCTCTGCAGTCTGGCTCTCACTCCTATCACTCATTTGAAACTGCTATGGAAAGCTCACCAACTATCTAATTCCCAAATCCAGAAGTTACTTTGCGGCTCTTACCTCGCCTACCTCTCTGTAGGTTCTCTCTTTTGGAAATGTTCAACCTGACTTCTAAGACCTGCATTTTTCACAGTTGTTTTGGGGCCTCTCTTCTTCAGGCTTCTTCTTTGGCGTCCCTTCTCAATGCCCACCCCTTCCACCTCACATGTTATTCTAACTAACCTTATTTACTTCTAGGATCTTCTACCTTGGTCCTGATGAACTCCCAAATCTCTATTTCTAGCAGGACCTCTTCCAGAACCCTACATCATTATACCCAATTGACAAATAGTCCTCTCCATCTGGACGTGTCATACGTATCTCAAATCCAACACGCCCAAAATGAACTCATTCTCTTTCCCATGGTGCTGTCTCCTCCTGCTCCCCATCCCCATTCACTATCTTAGTCAGTATATCTGTCGCCACCCTAGTTACCCTTAGGTAGGTCCTCCCACTTCCTCATGCCCCACATCTCAACAGTTCTGTTGCTGCTATATTAGTTTAGGCCCAGCTCATCTCTCACCTATGCTATTGCCATAGTGTTTCTGCCTACAGATCTTCTAACTCCAGGTTTTTCCTCAAACCATTTGTTCTTCTCCCTACTGTGAGATTTATTTTTCTAAAATGTAAGTTTGGCCGAAACCGGTTTGGCTCAGTGGATAGAGCGTCGGCCTGCGGACTGAAAGGTCCCAGGGTTGATTCCGGTCAAGGGCATGTACCTTGGTTGCAGGCACATCCCCAGTAGGAGATGTGCAGGAGGCAGCTGATCGATGTTTCTCTCTCATCGATGTTTCTAACTCTCTATCTCTCTCCCTTCCTCTCTGTAAAAAATCAATAAAATATATTTTTTAAAAAATAATAAAATTAAATGTAAGTTTGGTAAGTTCCCTCCCTTGCTTCGGATGCCTCAGTGACTTCCCTCTGTCCATGCCACAGAGTCCAACTTCCTTAGCATGTCTCACAAAGTCCTTCAGAATCTGGCCCCTGCTCACTCATTCAGACTCATCTGTAGATGTCTGGAGTTTGGTGCTGGCTGAAGGGTGGGCCTTTATCTCTGAACGTAGTCTCTCACAGGAAGCAGTCTAGGTCAAGTTTCCTCACATCTTTGTGGCACATTGCAAGAGGGCAAGAGCAGATACTGTAATCCCTTGGTCAAAGCCAGTCATAAGGCCAGCTGAGATTCAGGAAGAGAGGCAACAGACTCCATATTTTGATGAGGGGAACATCTAGGGCACATTGCAAAGGGATGAGTGGTAATTAAACAATTTACACATCAATGATTCACAGCCATTACCACCAGGAGCATATACTGGTATGTAGTGCACTAATAAGAACTGAAGATCCAAAAGCTCTACCAAGTTGTTTTATATGTACCTTTTTCTGTAAAATTGTTAGTAAATTTTAAACACTTAGAAAAGACATTTACATTCCAAAATACATTCATTAAAAGGGAACACAGAAGACTATTTTGTGTACAAGCAGTGCTCATAAAAGATACCAGACAAGTAACTCCAGCAACTCAGACTCTAATATCAGAGCAGATATGTCAGGGACTAGATTGACTTTCCTGGAAGCTTCAAAGGTTTTCTGAAAGATTTACAACAGTTTGTTACAGAAGAAAATGTTACATGTCTGTTTATGAGCAAAGGTTTTTTATTTTATCTAAAACTTCTTGGTAGCACTACCCTAAACTACCAAAACAGTCCCCCACTATTATTTTAGATTTCTTCCACTCAATGAACATGTGCCCTAACGTTCTTATTTCTAAACACTTTGTACTTCATGTCCATACTCACTTGATACCCATTACTATATTTATTTTACCATTTTGTTCAGATCTAGGATTTCTCCTAGATATAAGGGATAAAATTGAATTCATATTCCCCCGCAAGCTAATGGTACCCTCATCATTCTAGGCACATCCAGGCACAAAACTCTGGAGTCACCTCTATTCCTTCCTTCTCACTCTCCTGCTAACATCAGGTTGGCTTCCTCAGCCAGCTGAGTTGACCTCTGAAAAATCTCTTCTGGCTGCTTCCATTCTTTTTTTTTCTTTTCTAGAGAAAATTATGAGTTTATTTGAGCCAATCTCTGACAACATGTGCTTGGGAGCAAGTTCTCAAATGTTTCCTTTTTAAAAAAAATAAATAAATCCTCACCTAAGAATATGCTAGGAGAGAGAGGAAGGACGAGAGAGAGAGAGAGAGAGAGAGAGAGAGAGAGAGAGAGAGAGAGAGAGAGAGAAGCAGAGGGGAGGGGAGAGAAGCATCCACCAGTTGCCTTCTGTTTGCCCCTGACCAGGGATTAAACCAACAGCCTGGGTATGTGCCCTGACCAGGAATCAAACCGGCAACCTTTGGTGCACAGGATGGCACTCAACCAACTGAGTCACTCTAGTTGAGTGACTACTTCCATTCTAATCTTTAAGGACCCTTGTCAACTCTTGCTTGATATAGCTGCCTCTCATTTCTTCAGGATTCTTTTCTATGCCTCATGCTGACACCTGTATTATCTTTCTAAAATGGATCCATTCAGATAACCCGATGAGGAAATAAACACAATTTGTAGATGGAAAGGGGATCTCTACCTCCTTCTCTGCCTTGTGCTGTGTGTGCTTACACCTTGGACACCAAGTCTGAGCTCTTGGAAAGACAGAAGGAGAAGCAGAGGGTTGAGGTTGAGATGCAATGCTTTGTGGATCAAAATGTGATCTGCAGACCACCAGCACCAGCAGTACCTGGGAGTGTGCAGAAATACAGACTCTCAAGTGCTATCCCAGACCTACTGTGTCACAATATGCATTTTAGCAATATCCCCAAATGACTTGTGAGCGCAGTAAAGTTTGGGAAGCATTCTAAGGGACACCCCTTGTGTACCACATTACTCTTATTGGTCTCACTTCTTTTATTTGACTACTAGGGTCCCTCGGCCTGGCCTGCGCCCTCTCACAATCAAGAGGACCCCTTGGAGGATGTCAGACTGCTGGTTTCTGCCTGATCCCGGCAGGCCAAGATTCATGCACTGGGCCTCTAGTATGCATATAAGATCTTTGGTTAATCTCTTCCCGCCCACCCCCTCCCTACTTCCCTCTGAGATTCATCAGTCTGTTCCATGTTTCCATGCCTGTGCATTGAGCAGGGAAAGGGCCAGGCAAGAAGGGTGAGAGAAGGAGAAAAGGAAGGAATGGCCAGACACCCAGGAGGAAACCAACAGTTAAGTCAATGGCTGGAGAAGGGAAGAAACAGGAAGGACAGATGCACTGTTAACCTATTTGAAGGATTTCTTATGGGAAAGAGGTTACACTTGTTTTCTATAACAAGTATGTGACAAGTATATAAACACAAGAGGTAAAACAAACCCAGTGGTGAAGGTGCAGGTAGGAGGATCTGGAGCAATAATTAGTGTTCTTGTCTAGTCTGGATGCCTTCGCCTCCCCATCTTCATCTGTTAGTAACCTGGCCCTTGGTTATAAAGTGGGCAGTAATATTATTCTATCCCTCTGGCCACAGTGACTGGTCCAGTGATAGGCATATGATGCCAGGCAAGACAATCAGAATTCTTGTCCAAACATTTTCTAATTGGACTGGTGATTGGATTTTTTGGCCATGAGCTCAGAACTGGAGGGCATGCTGCCTGTTGAGCATTGAGAGTTCGTCTGCAAGAGCAGAACTTCAGCACACATTTTCCTAACATTAATTAGTTATGAGTTGATTAATTAATAGAGAGCATGATTTGTGTGATGCATCAAGTGCTGTTGTTATATCCTCATCCAGAACTAGCAAGCAGAGCAGGAGAATCATGGGTGGAAGCAGCACCAGCCTGCAATGTCTGAGTGACTACAGGCTTTGCTTATCGAAGCAGTGGGTTGTAAAGTTGATAAGAATGTGTACAAGTTGTATTAGTGAAAAGGATGGCGGAGACAGAGAAAGAAG
>NW_006290778.1:295345-296336 GCF_000327345.1 Myotis davidii
ACCCTAAGATGCTGGCCTCCTCTGGGTTTTCCTTAGCTCTCTTCACTATGCACATCCTCCCTGGGTCAAGTAGACATTACCCACTGCTCTACCACCAGCATACCACCCAGCATTTCCTATGCCTCCGGACTCTTTAACGTTCCATTTTTTTTTCTTTCCAAATACAAGCAAACGTTTATTTAGAAAGTCACAGAGGAAGAAGCAAAGAAGAAGCAAGCCATGGAAGAAGCTGGGCTCCAGGGGCTCAGAAAACAAGTTTCAGAGGTAAAAGAAGGGCCCTTGGAGCTTGGGAGAAAGGAAACAAAGAGAAACACTTTAAGGAAGGCCAAGAAGAGGAGAGAGAGGGGGAGAGAGAGACAGAAAGAGAGAGAGCGAGAGAGAGAGAGAGAGAGACCTCCATGCTATTTCTGGAAGGGTTTGCCTTGTCACAGTTACATAACATCTTGCAATAACCCCCCACCCCCACCTAGGAGTTAGGATTGCATTTACCATGTAAAAGATAGCAGGTGTCAGTCTGTCTGGGCTGCTATAACAAAAATACCATTGACTGGGTAGCTTAAACAAAAAAAACATTTATTTCTCCCGGTTCTGGAGGCTGAGAAGTCCAAGATTAAGGTACAGGCAAATATGGTGTCTGGGAAGATTCCTGGTTCATAGATGGCAGTCACAAAAGAAAGGGCAAGGCAGGTCTCTGGGATCTCTTATGTAAGGGCACTAATCCCATTCGTGAGGGCTCCATCATCATGACCTTATCGCCTCCCAAAGGCCCAACCCCCAAAATACCACCACATTGGGAATTAGGTTCAACAAATGAACTTTGTGGGAACACAAACCTTCACTCTAGAGCAGCCAAGTGCTGTTGAGGGAAAAAGTAAGTGGTTTCTATACCTCAGGTCACAAGAAGTTAGGAGTGGCCAGTGCAGTGCTAGTGTAGAACGCTCCCCCAACACCATCCACTGCCATGGTCCTACTACAGCAGATATCCTGCTAT
>NW_006290778.1:296433-307844 GCF_000327345.1 Myotis davidii
AATCCTTAGATTTTTCGGTCTGGACTTCCTGAGGTCCTCTCTTCCAATGGCTTCTGAGCCTGACAAGCCCCTTCCTAGTTCTTTTTTTTTTTTTAATACATTTTATTGATTTTTTACATAGAGATAGGGAGAGGGATAGAGAGCTGGAAACATTGACCAGCTGCCTCCTGCACACTGGGTACGTGCCCACAACCAAGGCACATGCCCCTGACCGGAATCAAACCTGGGACCCTTGAGTCCACAGACCAACGCTCTATCCACTGAGCCAAAGCGGTCAGGGCCCTTCCTAGTTCTTTTACCCTCCAGCCTTGGAAGGACCTCCCTGAAGCCCTTTTGTAAAACATATATTAATAGAAGCAATTTTACAAGGCCAGCAAAAGTACACTACAAATTGCTTCACCTTTCCTTGAGTAGGTTTTTCCTTTCTTCTTCTATTTTTATGCGTTGTTTTACATTTCAAGCTCCCAACTGTGGAGAACTCTACCTGCTGGCCCTGATTACCCTGAGTTGACTACCCTAATCCCAATTTAGATGCAGAAAGCAATTCTATTTGCATTGTATTTGGCTACTCACAGATAAAAAAGGTTTATCACAATCTTCTTTTATAGAGCTTGTCTTAAAGTAACAGTATGTGCACTGACAGGGGGAGTGGGAAGTCAGTACAACTTCTTTGAAGAGCAATTTGGAAAATATGTAAAACATCTTTTACATGTTCACATCCTTTGACAAGGCAATTTCTCTTTTAGAGAATTTCTCTTAAGGAAATTATCAGTGAATATAATATGTAGAGTGGCATGGTAGAATCAAAGATGGTCAACAAAGCCTTGTTTGGAATCTCAAAATTAGGGGGTTGATTACATTGATGATTATACATCTATACAAAGATTAATGATGTTGCAGAAATGCATCAACTAAATTTTTTTTAAATCACAATACATTGCCAAGTGAAGAAAGCAACTTATTAAAAAATGTATATTGTGCTATTATTCTACTTTTGTTTCTTTTAAAGATGTATAGAAGGAGTTCTGGAAAAGTTTCCACTAAGGTATTTATAGATAGGTGAGATTATGAGGCTATAATTATGTTATTCTCATCTTGCTTACTCATGTTTTTCTATTTTTCTCTGGAGAAAAATTACTTATGCAATCAAATGACAACAGTACACAATGTTTTGATTGCTAGAAGAATTATTTGAAGAGTTAATGGCCTGTCTAGTCTAATAAACCCCAGGCCAGGTAAGTAAGAATGTTTCCCTGTGGGTCCCTCCGGCATAAGGACATATCACTTCAAAAACAGGTCTTCTCACCTTACATCGTGACCATCTCTGCTCAAACAACTGCAGAACAATCAGGAATTACAGGTTTCACTGCTTGACACTCTGATGCAGACAATTTGGCCCTCATCTCAACAGATTTATCTATTTGCTAAAGGAACGAAGTCTGTAAACCTCACTCATTGTCTCCAGAACGCAATAGTATTTTATTAAAATTTGATAATGTTTCCTTAAAAAAAAGGAGCTATGCTCATTTCTCTATAGATTCATGGCAAAATATGAGAGTTTTTATGTCTTCTGGATTCAAGACTTCTATCAGATATATGATGTGAAAATATTTTCACATATTTTTGAACTATCATTCCCTGCTCTCAAGTAATTATCATCAGCAATCACATTATTGAGTACATACAATATGCTAGGCATTACACTATGTACATTATATGTATTATTCAATTTGAACTTTCCAACTCACTTTGAACTTTGAGGCAGATATATAATTAATATAATATAATATAATATAGTTATATAATGTGTAATGTATAGTGTGTAATGTGTAATATGTAATGTATATTTGAGGCAGGTTTAGTTATTAGTCTTGGTGGTGGACAAGCATAAGTGACCAACTTAATGCTTCACGTCCTCATTTCCTAACAAATCCCTGGAAAATGGGGATAATGACAGGACACAACTCATAGGACAACTGTGAGTTTTAGGTAAGTGAATACATAACTATCTCAAATAAAGCTGCTATACACAGTCATGTACAAGTCTTTGTATGGATATATGCTTTCTTTTCCCTTGGGAAAATAGCTAAGAGTGAAATGGCTGAGTCATACGATTGATATATATTTAACTTAAAAAGAAAACTGCCAACAGGTTTTCCTAAAGTGGACGTAACATTTTACATTCTCATTAACAGTGTGAGCATTCTAATTTTTCCACATCATGTTAACACTTGGAATGGTAAATTTTACATTTTAGCCATTCTAGTAAGTATGTAGTGGCACCTCATTGTGGTTTTAATTTAACTTTTACTAGTGGCTAATTATGTTGAGCACCTTTTCATATGTTTATTTTTTTAAATATATCTTCTTTAATTAATTCTCTATTTAAATCTTTTGCATTGGTTGTTGGTTGGCTTATGATTGAGTTTTGAGAGTTTTTATGTATTCTGGATTCAAGACTTCTATCAGATATATGATGTGAAAATATTTTCTCTCAGTCAGTGGCTACACTTTTCATTCTTTTTACATTGTCCTTGGAAGAACAGATGTGCTTAAATTTGATTGAGTCTAATATATTCATTTGTGGAGTTTTGTTTTTTTTAACGGATTGTACTTTTTAATGGATGGTACATATCTAAGAAATCTTTAACTCAATTCAAGATTAATTTCTATCTTTTATTTTAAGAAGTTTATAGTTTTAGATCTAAGATCTATTTTGAGTAAATTTTACATATGGCATAAGTATGGATTGAAGTATAGTTTAGTGGTGGATTTTTGCATATGGATATCCAGTTGTTCCAGCACCATGTAATGACAAGACTATTCTTTTTCCATTAAATTGCCTTGTATCTTTGAAAAAATCAGTTGTCCATATATGTATGGGTTTATTGCTGGACTCTCTGTTTTATTTCACTGGTATATTTTTCTGATTTTGTGCCAATACTACATTGTCTTCATTACTGAAGTTTTATAATAAGTTTAAAATTAGATAGTGTTAGTGCTCCAGCTTTGTTCCGCTTTTTCAATGTTTTCACTTTTTTAGTCCTTTGCATTTCCATAAATTTTAGAAACAGCTTGTCAATTTCTACCATAATAAGTCCTGATGTGATTTTGATTAAAATTGCATTAAATCTATAGATCAATTTTTGGAGAAATGACATCTTAATAGTATTAAGTCATCTGACCCATGAACATAGTATCTCTCTCTTTTATTAATTTCTTTAATTTCTCTTAGATACATTTTATATCTTTTGTCAGATTTATCACTAATTATTGAATTTTAATGCTATTATAAATGGTAATTTTTATTTCAACTTCCAATTGTTTGTTGCTAGTATATAGGAAAACTGACTTTTGTCCGTTGATCTTGTATGTTACAGCTTAGCTAAACGTGCTTACTCTAAACCTACAACAGAATTGGGAGATTCCATTGGATGTCCTACAAAGACCATCATATCATCTCAAATAAAGACATTTTACTTCTTCCCTTCCAATCTGGATGCCCTTTAGTGCCTTTTCTTTTTCTTTTGTAATCCTCACCTGAGATATGTTTTCACTGATTTTTTATTTTGGGAGGAGAGAGCAATATTGATGTGAGAGAAACATTGATCAGTTGCCTCCCATATGTGTTGGGGCCAGGGATCAAACCTGAAAGCTAGGTATGTGCCCTGACCAGGAATCAAACCTGCAAGCTTTTGGTATATGGGACAATGCTCCAACCACTGAGCAATACCAGCCAAGGCCATAGCAAGTATTGATGAGGATGGGAAGAACTGAAACCCTTGTGGACTTCTGGTGACAATGTCAATATTACAACCACTTTGGAAAACAATTTGGCAGTTTCTTAAGGTGAACATACAAGGAACATATGATCCCCTCAGTCCACTCCTAAGTATTTGCTCAAAAGAAATACAATTATTGACCATATACAGACTTGTACACAGCCAAAACCGGTTTGGCTCAGTGGGTAGAGCATCGGCCTGCGGACTGAAGGGTCCCGGGTTCGATTCTGGTCAAGGGCATGTACCTGGGTTGTGGGCACATCCCCAGTGGGAGATGTGCAGGAGGCAGATGATCGATGTTTCTCTCTCATCGATGTTTCTAACTCTCTATCTCTCTCCCTTCCTCTCTGCAAAAAATCAATAAAACATTTAAAAAAAAAAAAGACTTGTACACAAATGTTTATAGGAGTTTTATGTGTAGTAGAACCCAAGCTGGAAACAGCTCAACTGCCCATCAACAGGTGAATGGATAAACAAACTGGCACATTCATCAAATGACATACCACTCAGCAGTAAAAACTGAATGAACTATCGCTACATATAACAACATGGATGAATCTTAAAATTATCATGCTAAGTGAAAGAAGCCAGCCAAAAAAGAATACCTACTGTATGACTAAACTGTAGAGAATTCAAAGCTAGTCTATAGTGATAGAAAGGAGATTGGTGGTTGCTTGGAAATAGGGGACAGGGAGGTGGGAGAGGGAGGGATTACAAAAGTGCAAGTGAAAACTTTTGGAGGTGACAGATATGTTCACTATCTTGATTGTAGGGATGATTTCATGGGTATATACTCACATAGCATTGCACACTTTAAACACGTGCAGTTTATTATAAGCTATATATAAACTTTAATAAAATGTATATACACGTAAACTTTGTGAATAAAATTATACCTCTTTATTGAGGTATCAGTGACATACAATAAACTACATATAAACCTTTTGTTTTAAAACTTGGTCCCAGAGGTGAAAATGTTCCTTCCTGTCATGTTTCATTGGCCAGTGAAAGTCATTAAATGTTCACACCTCTCTGCAAGGGGCTAGAGAAGTGCATTCCTACCACATGCCTGCCTAGTGTTGAATATCTGTGTTTGTGTACGGTCCCAATGACTCCTAATGACTCAGCAGTAAGCATGCTGTTTTTTCATATAAATAGAACACTTGTCCTAGTTGTTATGTAATGGAATTCACATTTACTTGCTGAACCAACAAACAATAGTAGACTTAGCAGCCCTCACTCAAAAGTCCTGCAAAGGTTCAGTTGTTTAGCTTATAATAGTGAGGCATGTGAGTTAAATCAAATAGTCCAAGTAAGCCAGGCCTCTCCCTACTAATTCTGAAATTAGGGCTTTTTAGAATCTAGGCAAATAAACAGAACCAGGAGAAAACATGAACAACCATTTGATCTAGTTCCTGTCTCCTACATAATTAGATTTCATGTAAATCATAGAAGACAGATGGAGGGTCAGAGGCTTTATAATGGCAAATTGTTTCCTAAGTTTATTCTCTTTATGGTCAAGCAATTGTTTCTCATGTCCAACTAAATTTTTTTTAATTTAAACTAATTTATTTTTGTTCTGTTCTTATCAGTCACTTTGTGAAAAATGTATTTTTTAATCCTCACCCGACGATATGTTTTTACTGATTTGAGAGAGAGAGGGAGGGAGAGAGAAACATCGATATGTTGCCTCCAGTACACGCTCTGATGGGGGAATCATACCCTCAACCTAGCTACGTTCCATCACCAGGGATGGAACCCGCAATCTTTCGAGGTACTGGATGACGCTCCGACCAACCAAGCCACTAGGCCAGGGCTCTTATCACTCACGTTGATGAACTGGTCACACAAAAAGCTCTGTGGCCCAGAAAAAGGTTAACATCCTTATTGTACAAGAAACTCTTGCACAACAGTAAGGGAAAAAGGTAAACATTTTATTTATTTTTCTAGCAACATGGCAAATTGTATTTACTACAGCCTCTAACTCACCCCTAGCAGGTGAAAAAACACATAGAAATGCTGCATCTGCTCTATTATTTTCTGTACTTTTTATATGTACTTTAAAACATTTCTAATTTTTTGCCCTAGCCAGGCAGCTCGTTGGTTAGAGCGTGATCCTGATACACCAAGGTTTTGGGTTCAATCCCTGGAAAGGGCCTGTACAAGAATCAACCGATAAATGCATAAATAACCGGAACAAATCTCTCTGTCTCTCCTTCCCCTTCTCTAAAATCAATAAATAAAAATTTTAAAAATAAAAATATCAATGGAGATGACATTTTAGCTGTAAAATTGGTAAATATATGTTAAAAATAAAAATGCCTCAGTATTATCAAGGGTATCAAACCTATATTAACAGTAGGATATCAATTGGTACAAATTTTCTCATTGTGTGAGAATGATGGGAGTGTGCATATTTTTAATTTTTTTGCTAATATGTATTTTCTAAGTTTTCTATAATAAACATGTACTACTTTTATAATAAAATATACACTTTTAACTGAAGGCAATATTGCTATTAAAGTTCTTTCTTACCCTTCTCCATGCTAACAAATTTTTTCTTCTTTCTTTACAAGGCCTTATTTTCACTCTGAAATTGTATTTTTTTCAGAATTTTTTCATTTTCTCCATGTCCTCAATTCAGTCAAGCTTATGTTCTGAATTAGTCTACCACAACAGGTTTGAAATTTTAAAAAATGCTTTTCTGATTTCTCTTTTAAATTGTAAAGTTATATTTGCATTGCATTTTGCCTAAAGCTTCCATTAGCTAGATTGACATGTAAAAACATGTTCTTACTAACTGTATTATTTTGTACGAAATTACTTATTAAGTACCTTTTAAGTACTCTGGTACTGTGCTTCTGTGTCCCAGCAGAGAGGTATGGTTATCGTGTATGTGGGTAAATACTATATATGTGCATGTCCATTTGTATAAAACATATGCCAGTCACTAGACTTGGTGCCCTATAAGCTTTACTTCATTAAATCCTCACAGCAATCTTTTTGTCTTAAATATATTTTTATTGATTTCAGAGAAGAAGGGAGAGGGAGAGAAAGCTAGAAACATCAATGATGAGCGAGAATCATGGATTGGTTGCTTCCTGCACACCCCCTACTGGGGATTGAGCCTGCAACCCCTGCATGTGCCCTTGTTCAGAATCGAACCCGGGACCCTTCAGTCCACAGGCTGATGCTCTATCCACTGAGCCACACCAGCCAGGGCTCACAACAATCGTATGAGATGATTGCATTATTTCTATTCCATGGATAACGTTTAGAGAGGGCCTGTAATATGCCAGAGAATAGTTGGTAAGAGCAGGAGCCAAGTTTTGCAGATGGCATCCAGGCAGGGAAGAAGGTAGAGAAATGAAACTGTGTATGAGGCCAGATGAAAAATGCCACAAATGTGATAAAAAGCAAAGGCCTTTCTGGACCTTCCCTGATTTCAATAATTTTACCGCACATGGCAGGCTTCAAAGCGTGTGAACAGAGCAGTGGCATGGGACCCCACATGCGGGCAGACCCTGCACTTGGTGTTTACTGCTATGCCGTTGCCTTGAAATTCTAAGTATTTTTTCTTTAAATTTCTGTTTTGTAAATGAACTCTGATGAACACTGGAAGCATGTGCCTTGGAGTCTTCAGCTGCCATGCGGTTTGCCTGCTGTCAGCTCCCCGCCTTTTGGCAGCCGGCGCTCCATCACCTGGCGCCTGGAGCCTTGCCAGGCCTCACCCTCTCCACGTCTGCCCTCCCCACTGTGACCACTGCCACTTTCCACCCGGGTGACAACCAGGTTGTATTCTGCTGCAGCTCATGTTCCGAGGCCCATGTTCTTCTGTGACGCTCTGCCCCCAGTGGGGCCCTGGGCTGAGGCCCAGGAAGGTTGGGGTGTGTCACGCACACCCCGGGAATGCTTTTCAGCAAGGTGAGGGCACCACAATTGTTTGGGGGAGTAAAGGCGGGGAAACTCGCCAGGGAAAGGCCTCTCGTCCACCCCCCCAGTCCAGGTACTGAGTATGTTCAGGCGCTGAGACTGCTGCAGGGTCAGCAGCTAGAGGAAGCGGGGGTCCAGCTGCTTGACAGGACCTGCACTCACCCTGCGAGTACCCCCTCCCCAAGGGCGTTACATTAAACAGCAAATTCAAAAACACTCAGGCAGGTCAAGAGAGCAACCAGGAAAGAGAGGAAAGGCTTCATATAGTGCCTTTGACAGTACATGTTTTCCTGCTTTTTGAACAAGGGGAGTGTACCTTCAATTTGGACTGGGCAGGAAATTGTGCAGCCAGCCCTGCTGTTCTATGGTCCGACCACGTGTCACTGTAGCTGCCCGTGACGGGGGAGGGGACAGTTCACTCTAAGAGGAAAGGTGACTTATTTGATTACTCCACCCTTATTTACCTTTGTCTTCCAAGTGTTTATACTCAGTCCTGCTGCTTGCTGTTCCTGGTGTTGGAAGCCGAAGGCGCTGGTCAGAAGAGAAGGGCTGTTTATTAAATGGACAGCAACATTCAAAGCAGAGCTGCCCCAGGGTGTGTTCCTTTTAGCTCTCCTGAAAGCCGCTTTCCGCAGGGATCACTCTGCGAAAAGAGGTTCCCCCTTTTAAAGATGCCTGTTTGTGTGCCAGACAGGTCTCTGAACACTGCTTCCTGGACGTTGCTTCTTCCTACAGAGAGGAAGGGCCATCATGCACTGGAACAGCAACTTGGTACCGATGCCGGGGTGACAGTCAACAGGGACACCTCCACATAGAAAGAACAGGACAGACAGTTCTCACAGTCACAGCAAGGCACGCCCCTGGAGAAGGCAGTCTTGGGTAAATCTGGTTTTCTTACACAAACAATGTAGTGAGGGAGCTACCTGCCTAAGGGTGTCATCTCAACTCTTCTCTTTTAATGACCACAAATGCCATATTCAAATCAGCTGAAACCATGTAATTGTATACTGTTCAATAGTTAAGTTCTCAAAATGTAAATCACTTAGTCTGGTAATAAGGAAGTAGATCTTATAAATTTTCAGTTAATTTTGTTTAGTTGTTAAGGAGATTTCTTGGGGAGGGGGCTGGTGCATGGATGGAAAGTGTGGGGAAGAATGGGCCAAAAAAGCATCGAGGAGCTATGGGCAGAGAAGGGAGAAGTCAGGGGGACAGTAGCTTCGGGGGAGGTATGGATGCCCTCCCTGGCATCACCTCCTAACAGTGTGTATCTGGCAAAGAGCTCCCAGGAGAAATTGCTGAAGGGTGAGCTTCTCTAAGTCAAGGACTACCCTACCATGTTTTTATTACTAGTTCCTAATGAAATGAACATTTAGGTCCTTGAAATGAGAAATATATTTCTATGCTGGAGACATACTTAAAATCACTCCTTGACCTGCCTAAAATCTATGCTTAGCTGGGGTATAACCAGACATACGATGATAAACACCCAACTTACCTAAATAGGACTTGGATTACTAGTCATTTTTTAAACAATTTTTAGCCGTTTTAACCATCTTTTACCAAAATGTGTTCTTGATAATGGGGTAAGAGAGGAAAGTAAAGAAAATGGTATTATTTCCTTGCCCCTACCAGAAGGCAAAGTAGCAAATGTTGGGATCCCTTTTCCTGTCTATCATACTGAGGTTTCCGCAGGTCCCCCGCTTCCTCCAATAGCTCCATGGAAATGATTGTGTCTTAGAAGCATAGAGCTCTGTAATCAAAGAATGGAGGTGGAAAATCAGAACAAACCCCAGGACTCCAGGACCTGTGATAGTGCAGTTCTTAGGACTATTCTCTGGGTCCACCTCCTGGCCACCAAATCTGGAGAGGGTTGATGGCCGTTATAAGGGCCAGGCCCGAAAGGGTACATACACACCAGGGTGACTAGCCTCCCACTGGCCACAATTCAGCCACGGAACCTAACTGCAAGAAAGGCTAAAGCTGTGGTCTGTGGCACTACCTCTGCCACACTAAACAGATGCTGCCACAAAACCTAGGAAAAGTTCAGACATTGGAAGCACAACACTTTGGAAGCCCGGGGTGTTGGAAGTTTGGGGCTGAAAACTGGAAGATTTACTAAAAGTTTCATAAAGTACAGTTTAGACCCTGTGCAGTCAGGCATTTGTCCCTCTCCCACCCCCAGAAGAAGGTGGGCGGTTTATTTTTTTAAATATATTTTATTGGTTTTTTTACAGAGAGGAAGGGAGAGGGATAGAGAGTTAGAAACATCGATGAAAGAGAAACATCAATCAGCTGCCTCCTGCACACCCCCCACTGGGGATGTGCCCGCAACCAAGGTACATGCCCTTGACCGGAATCGAACCCGAGACGCCTCAGTCCGCAGGCCGACACTCTATCCACTGAGCCAAACCAGTCAGGGCAAGGTGGGCGATTTAACCTTTGAAGTGAACACACAGGCTCTGGACTTGGAAATACCAGCATAGGTATGTGAAGATGAGAAACCCTACTGAAAACCATGGTATTAAGTTCAAGTCTAATGGCTAAGAGTTGATATTCCCAGCCTCTTTCTCCCACGCAGTCACAGGATACTGACAGCCATACTTTACCTTTCCAGGCAGGATTCCTCTTCAGTAAAAGCAAAGGGCCTAGAAGAAAGGACTTACAGATCCTTCCAGTGAAATGGCTGGGCCCCAAACAGTTGCAGAGCCCCATTCACTCACAGAGAATCTTCCAATGAGCTTCTCAGCACCTCACATTTATAGACCTGTGAACAAGGAGAAAGCCAAGAATTACCAAGTAATTAAAGAGAGCCTCTAAAATGAAAGACAAAGTACAAAATACACAAATAGAAAGTTAATCCAGATCTAAGAGGCAATATAAAGAGCAAAAGAAACCTTAGGGTAAAGGCATTATTAATTAGTATCTTCAGAGAGATGTGAGAATGTATTGTATATGTAAAAGAAAAAACAAGGTTGCTATAGAAAAAGCACGTCCCTGTGACAAGCAAGAGCTTTTGAAAATTACAACAAAAGTAGGACAGACAGAATTAAGAATTCAGTAGAAGGGGTGAAAGATAAAGTTGAAAAAGTCTCCCAGAGAGTAGGACAAAGGCCAACAGAGGAAAACTGGAGAAATAAGAGAAAAAAATTCTAGGATCAATTTAGGAGTTTCAACATCTCACTGATGGAAGTTCCAGAAAAATGAGATAATGGACAGGGAAATTATCAAAGAATTTCCCAGACCTGAAAAGGCCCTCTGGACACTCAAAACAGTGAAGGAAAGCAGACTTGCACTACTGCACATCACTGTAAAAGTTCAGACAACCAAGGACAAAAAGAAAAGTTGAAGAGCTTACAGAGAGCACAAGCAAGTCACAACAGAAACCAGAAGATAATGGCAACACCAAAGAAACCCCAAATAATCTAATTTAAAAGTGGGCAAAGGACCTGAATAGACACTTCTCCAAGAGGACATATAATGGCCAATAGACACACGTAAAAATGCTCAATGTCACTAATTATCAGAGAAATTGAAATAAAAACTACAATGAGATATCACCTCACACCTGTCAGAATTGCTATGATCAATAAATCAGCCTTAGTCGGTTTTGCTCAGTGGATAGAGCATCAGCCTGCGGACTGAAGGGTCCCAGGTTCAATTCTGGTCAAGGGCACATGCCTGGGTTGCGGGCTCAAT
>NW_006290778.1:307864-313317 GCF_000327345.1 Myotis davidii
TAAATCAACAAACAATAAGCATTGGTGAGGATGTGGAGAAGAGGGAACCCTCATGTACTGTTGGTGGGAATGCAGATAGGTGTAACCACTGTAGAAGCAATATGGAGTTTCCTCAAAAAATTAAAAATGAATGCCCTGGCCAATGTGTCCCAGTGAGCATTGGCCAACACATCAAAGGGTCAGGGGTTTGATTCCCAGTCAAGGGCATATTTTGGCTTTTAGGTTCACTACCTGCCAATCAATGTGTTTCATATCGATGTTTCTCTCTCTCTCTCTCTGCCCCTCCCTCCCTTCCACTCTCTCTGAAAAGCTATGGAAAAAATATCCTCAGGTGAGGTTTAACAAAAAATTATAAACTGTAAAAAAGATGGAAATCTTATCCTTTGCAACACCATGGATAGACCTGCAGAGCAATTGTGCTAAGTGAAATAAGCCAGACAGGGAAAGACAAGTACCAGATGATTTCACTTATAAGGGAATCTAATGAACAAAATAAACTAACAAACAAAATAGAAACAGACTCATAGAGAACAGACTGATAGTTATCAGAGGGGCGGGGGACTGCTGGGCTGGGTGAAAAAGGTAAAGGGATTAAGCAAAACACACAAACACACACACAAGACTCACAGACACAGATAGCAGTATGGCAACATGGTGATTACCAGAGGGAATGGGAGACTGGGGGAGGTAGAAGAAGTTATAGGGGGATAAATACTGATGGAAGGAAATTTGACTTGAGGTGGTGAATGCACAATACAATATACAGATGATGTGTTATAGAATTGTACACTTGAAACCTATATAATTTTATCACCCCGATAAATTCAATAAAGAAGTTTTAAAAAGAAAGAAAGATAATGGATTGTTCCTTAAAAATTCTGAGAGGAAATGATTTCCAATGTAGAATTCTATATGTGGCCAAACAACCATTGAAATATGAAAGGTGCCAAAACCGGTTTGGCTCAGTGGATAGAGCGTCGGCCTGTGGACTGAAGGGTCCCAGGTTCGATTCCGGTCAAGGGCATGTACCTGGGTTGCGGGCACTTCCCCAGTGGGGGATGTGCAGGAGGCAGCTGATCGATGTTTCTATCTCATCGATGTTTCTAACTCTCTGTCTCTCTTCCTTCCTCTCTGTAAAAAATCAATAAAATATATTAAAAAAATAAATAAACAAATATGAAAGGTAACTGCAAGTAACTCAAATGATTCAAGAAAAAATATGCATCTACAATATAGAGAAAAGACATGATAAAACAAATGCAAAAACAATGTTAAAAACTGGTGACTTGCTGAAGGGTATTAAGGAGGTTTTGGTGATATTCTTGCACATTTTTAAGTTTGAAAAAAAGAGAATAACGTAGAATAAAGGAATTTTTAGATATGTAAGATCTCTAAAGTTTATCTCTTTGTTTCCTCTCTTACTAAACCACTGTATAATGGGATGTGTTCCATGCAAACAAGGAAGTGAAAGAGCAAAGTACAACCATGGGATCAAGAAAACAAGTCCAACATAGAAGAGAAGGGATGACAGTTATACAATTGGTCTGAAGAGGAACCAGTCTAGCCTGGAGCAGGAAGACCAAGGACAGAGGTTTATTTCCAATAAAATGCGGAATTCATAGATTAGCCATTGGAGTAGTTTCACAGTTCAGACAGAGATGAATAAGTGGACAGGACCCTAGAAAATAGGATAAAGCAAAATTTGAGTTAATTATTAACTCCAGGGAAATTGAACAATTGCATAAGAATGGAAATATAAATGATGTGGTTCAGCTATGAACAAGATTTATATGGTCATATTAATATAAAAATGAATATATAATATAATCGAATTGAGAATGAGAGGAAGAAAATGGTATATGAATGGGTGGTATAAAAGAGATCATTCTTCATATTCCATAGTAAGAAATCAAAATTGATGCATAAAATAGAAAAGCAGTAGAAATTTATTATTGGCAATACAGGGGTAAACATGAGAAAAATGCTTAAAAAATTGTCTCTGAGGAATAGGAATCAGAGTGGGTAGGGATCAGAAGAAAATCTATATTTTTTATAAGTAGGGTTTGTCTGGGACAGTCCCAGTTTATCCTTGTTAGTCTGGCATAGCTTTGTTATTATTGCTCCTTTCACTCTCCAAATTGTCCCAATTTGGATGAAGCCTTGAAGCGTTATTTTGCTTTTAAAACTATGCATCGGTAAAAATTTGATAAAAAATAAAATAAAAAGAGAGGGCTCTTCGGACCCTAAATAAAATAACTGATTTGTTCAGCTCAGCCAAAGACTTTAATTTTTTTTTTTTTACTCTAAAAGAAATTCTTCATTTAAAATTAAATACAAGCACTATGCCTGTTTCGAAGCACTTTTTACATTCACTGCCTCATTTAATCCTTACATCAGCTTCATGGGATATACATCCTCTCCCACTTTATAGATGATAAAAATGCGGTTTAGAGAGGTCTTGTGACTTCATAACAAGGTGACACAGCTTGTGGGTAATAGTCTACACTGGACCAGGCCCATTAATGATGGTTCTTATGCTCTTGCCACAAAACCAAATGACAAGACATTTAAGCCATCCCACAAACAAACAGAATCTGAGATGGAAAACCAAGAACCCAGATTAATAGCCTAGCTGTTAGGAAACAGATCGTGAAAAACAATGAAAAATTCAAACATCCTTTTGTCATCTTGGTCTTTGTTTTTTAGTTGTGTGGGTTTTTTTTTAAGATATTGAGATTCTATTTTATTTATTTATTATTTTTAATATATTTTTATTGATTTCAGAGAGGAAGGGAAAGGAGAGAGAGACAGGAACATCAATGATGAGAGAGAATCATTGATCGGCTGCCTCTTGCACATCCACTACTGAGGATGTGCGCTTGACCGGAATCGAACCTGTGACCCTTCAGTGTGCAGGCTGATGCTCTATCCACTGAACCAAACCAGCTAGGCTTGTCATCCTGGTCTATGAACAAAACTTCTAATTAAGCTTCTCAATTAGGCATAGTTAGGAAACTGAAATCACCCTCATGAGAAGATAGCTAACCTCTTTCTTGGAATCCCAAAGAATGAATCTCTACTACTGAACCTCCTGACCAGGGCAGCAGATATACCAGTAGTGATTGTCTTAATTTTTAAAAGATATCTTAAAATTATAAAAATAATGCATAATTACTTAAGAAAAATAGTAAAATAGTGATAAAGCACAAAAGAAAAAATGAAATCATCTAAATCCCATCACCTAAAGATGACTATGGTTAACATTTTAGTGTATATATCTCTGTCTTTTTCTTGTATGAATGCAAAAGTAGAATCATACCATGCAAACTTCTCAGTAACCTGCTCTTCCCCTTCAAATACTGCATTTTGGACATGGTTTCATGTCCATAACCATATGTCTATATCTTTCTTTTTAGTAGCTGCCTAATAGTTCACCATTTGTATTACTCTATTTGACTAATCCTCTGTTGGTAGATACTTGAGTTGTTGTTGTTTTTTCTTTCTTTTTTCTTCTATGATTAACTTTACAGCAACAAAACTCTGCACACACATCTCTGTGTACATGTCCAATCATTTCCTCAGGATAACTTCCTTGAAGTGAGATTACTGTGCCAAAGAGTAAGAATTTCAGGGGCCCTTCTAATTCACATTGTAAATGCCCTTCTGAAAGGGTTTACGTACATTTCCATCAATAGAGGATCTAAGCAGCTGAAACAAGCCAGAAGTGTCAAGAGTTCTTTAATTCCTTTTTCCTATAATATTTTTCAAATTTGAAACTTTGGCTTGACTGGTTCCATCTCCAGCTCACACCACAACCTTCCCGTCTGCCCCTCTTTTATACTATTTGCGTTTCCGCCTGTCTTTCCACGCTAGTGAGTACATTCCTTTGATACGAAGGACTGCACCCTAGATGTCAAGGTTTGGACAGCAGCATTGCCCAGTAACAGGGTCACTGTGACATGCCCAAGGATTCTGAAATTTCAGAACCAAGCTTGTTAGAATGAACTGATTAAACAGATCAGGCTCCCACACTGATCTGCCAGCCATGGAAACAAAGCCACATTGAAGCTAGTTAAGACACAGGAGCAGAGGCAAAGGCTGGTTGTACATTCCTTCACCTCCTCCTCTGATTCTGTCTCCCCGCCCCAGGGGCGTCCCTTTCCAAGTCCTCCTTCACTAGCTGTGCACTGAAATGCTGATTTTGCTTTATTTTAAAGGGGTACCATTCAAAGGCTACATTCTCGCAGTTCATTCTTTGTTTCCGGTTCCTCATTCGCTCCAAGAGTGAGGATCACACCCCTCGTCTTCCTAAAACTTTCACCCCTGCTTCAAGTCGTATGATAGCTTTGCACAACGTTTGGCTACTGTTTCTCTTGTAATTCTTTGGATTTTTTTCCTTCATGAACAAGGGGGCTTTTAGAAGCCAGCCTTGCTTAGTTTATGTATGCAAGCAACCCCCTTCTCCCTCAGGACTGGCACAGAAATTGTCATAAAGCATATACTCCACTGGGGTTAAATAAATACAGAACTGGGTGCTGCATGCTACTGCTCATCTATACTAATAAAAGGGTAATATGCTAATTAGACCAGAGGTCTTCTGGACATCCATCCTTCTGTACAAAGCCATGGTGGCGGGGGCCAAGGCAGAGGCAGTTAGTGGTGATCAGGCAGGCAGGCGGAGTGGTTAGGGGCAATCACACAGGCAGGCAGGTGAGTGGTTGGAGCCAGTGGTCCTGGATTGTGAGAGGGGACAGGCCAGGCTGAGGGGCTCCCCCCCCACACACCGCGCCCCCCCACCCAAACCCAGACATGTGCCCTTGGCCAGAATTGAACCTGGGACCCTTCAGTCCGCAGGCTGACGCTCTATCCACTGAGCCAAGCCGGCTAGGGCCGGGCCTCTAGTTTTATCTAAGTTGCTCCCACACTCAGAGTAATGAAAAGAAGAAATGCGGGTACATTTTGCACTGGGACACATTAACATCCAACCAACAACCTTTGTCCTGGGAACTGAGCGCTTCAATGCCCGGCTTTGAAGGCCCCTGGGACTGAAGGCGGGCAGGAGAGAGACGCCACAGGCAGGAGGCCAGTGGACCTGCTCTAACTGCCCTTTGGCAAAACCTTTTCTAACACGCGGTGCACAAGCTACATTCCCACCTAGAGATGGAAAATCATTGTTTTCTGGGCTTCACCCTCTACCACCTCGAACCAACTATGCCAAGATTTTCCCAGTTCACCAGGATCTGGCATGAACACACTCTTCTATTTTTATCGATTTTAAGGGGACAATTAAGTGACCCATTTTTACAAAACATACACAAAGCGACACAGTCCAAAGTCCAAACCGCAGGCAAAGTCAATGACTAACCCTCCGCAGGGCAAAAGGAAAGCGCGCAGGGAACACACCGGAGAGGCGCCTCCGGGAGCTGCTCTGAGCGCAGTCCGGGCTGCGGCTT
>NW_006290778.1:313726-319576 GCF_000327345.1 Myotis davidii
TCGGAATTATATTATTTTTTGGCTTCCCCCTTCCCCTGGAGGCTGCGGGGCGGGAAGGCCGGCCCGCGCTCCTCTCCTTGCGGTGTTTCATGGACGGGGCATTTAAAGTTCTTTCCTTTCATTTTTCTCGCCTCTTGACTGGAAGGCCCCGCCTCGTCTGGCCCTCGCCCTGCAGACACCCCGATCCACCTGCCTCGGGGCCGGGGATGTTCCGACAGTGACGGCGGCGAGCCGGGACTGTTAACTCTCCTGTACCCACCTATGCAAAAGAAGTATGCATCTATCATTTTACTTCTTTTCATCCAATCCCCCCCTCCCTCACCCCACTTTGTTTTCTCCCATCTCCCTAACCTATCACCAGTGGACGCCGGGGAAGATGTGGCTGAAGCTGTTCTTCTTGCTGCTCTATTTCCTGGTCCTGTTCGTCCTGGCCAGGTTTTTCGAGGCCATTGTGTGGTACGAAACCGGCATCTTTGCCACCCAGCTGGTGGACCCGGTGGCCCTGAGCTTCAAGAAGCTGAAGACCATCCTGGAGTGCCGGGGTCTGGGCTACTCGGGGCTCCCCGAGAAGAAGGATGTGCGGGAGCTGGTGGAGAAGTCAGGCAAGTGTCGGGCTCTCCCCCGCGGTCTCCTCCGCCCGGGGCCGGGGGTGGGGGGCGACCTGTACTTCCTGCAACCTGGTGGTCCCCCAGAATGAGGCCTTACCTGGAAGAGTTAAGCCGACTCCTCCGGGAGCTGCCCAGTTTTTCTTTGTCCAGGTTTTCTACAAAAAAAAAAAAAATGTGAATCCCATATTGAGAAGGGGCCTGGGGTTATTATTTATAGGGGATAGGTGGATCTTGTAAAGGCTGTTTTAAAATAACAGTTTAAAGGGCAGCTTGTTTAGTATTGTTTACCAAATTCCGTGATTTTTTTCTTTCTCTCAGACTTGGGGAGTGTTGCGAACTGGAAAGCATTATTGTTTGCCTGTTGAAATTCACGAGGCTGTGAGAAAAGGCACCAGACGCTGCCTGTGCGTAGCGATATTTGTCAGGATAACAATAGCCAGTTGCCGAGAGGGGAAAACGCCGCTGGAATACTTAGTATCAGAGATGCATTTAGGCCTGAGGTTTAAATGTAAAGTGGGTTTAAACATAGAGAAAGCGTAAGCTGTACAGCATTAGCTTTTCATACTTTTAAGTGTGGTGAAAATGAATGTGTTTTTTTTTGTGAATACCTACCTGGTTTTATATTTCTCAGGGCTTTTTAAAAGTCCTTGTATTTTGGATGTGAACTTTTTCCTTCTATGTCACAGGCACTGCTGCATCAGCCGGAATGGGCTGATAAACAGAATGGAAATAGTGCTAAGAGCATAGCATCTTAAAAATGCATTTTCAGTAACTGTTGGTTTTGGGGTAGGATTTGGTGGGAAATATGGTTAATTTTTTTTTTCACCCCTGGGCAAAGTATATCCTTGTTTAGATATATTCTTCCTGAAATGGGGGGATGTGCTGTCATTTGGGAAAGGCATTCTGGGTTGTTGTAGATAGTAGTTGAAACTGATAGTTACCTTTTGTTGTTGTTGTTTCAAGTATAGCTGTCAGCTGTGTCTTTTACAAGAAAAAATTTTTCTTTATTTAGTTCCCTGTAGCCATATATTATGATAGGCGAGAATATTAATTCCAGAGGGTTTAACACTCACGTATTTGAAAGTTAAGGGTTCTCAAACTCATATTACTATTGTGCAGAGGAGGGAACCCTCTCTGTAAAACTGATACATTTTTCTTCAGAGGAAACAAAATTGTGTGTATTATTCTTGCCTCTTGTTTACTAACTGGTTTATGGTGACTTTTATTTCTGGGTGGGGGGAATGGAGTAAAGTAGAAGATTTCTAATAAGTAAACACTTTAGGTTTAGAAATGAGAAGTGTCTTAACTGCCAAAGCCAAATCCTTTTTCATGGTAAAATAGTTTAATAACACATTTTTTTCCTTTTGATTTTTATTTAGTGTTGCCTTTCTTGGGCCTAAAAATATTTGTCACTTTGAGTATACAGGAGTGTATATATCACTTGAAGAATACACACAGCCCACAAAACTATGACTCGGATCACACATTTTATAGCAGAGAAGTCTTGGGATTACAGTTTAATTTTATTCGTTGTGAGTGGTTTTGTTGCTATCATGATAAAGTGCTTGTTTCTCAGGTTTAAAATTTAAGACAAAAGTTAACATGATTTGACATTAGTGTTTTCCTTTACTTTATATTTGATGATGTAAGCTCTAAATGTATACTGTTAATTTGTGTTTGAATATGGAGTTTGTTCTTATAGGTAATCTTTTGTATCTAACTTCCAAGTCATATAAGATCTGTTGCTATTTTAAGCATGCATTAATGGCAAATTCTGTAACTCATTTCTAAATCTTGTAAGTCAGAAGCATATAAAACATACTGTTCAGAAGTTGTTTGGCCCTGGCGGGTACTCAGTGGTTAGAGTACCAAGGGTCAAGGGTTTGACTCGTGGTCAAGGGCAGTACCTGGGTTGTAGATTCCATACCCAGCCCTATCAGGGCTGGTGCGGCAGGCAACCAATTGATGTGTCTCTCCCATATGGATGTTTCTCTCTCTCTCCCTCCCTCCCTCCCTTTCTCCCTTCCTCTCTCTCAAAAAAATCAATGGTAAAAATATCCTTGGGTTAGGATTAACAACAACAAAAAAATTGTTTGGCCCTGGCTGCTGTGGCTCAATTGTTTGGTGGCGTCATTCCATGCACCAAAAGGTGGTGGGTTTGATTCCCAATTTAATACCCAGGTTGTGGGTTTGATCCCCAGTCTGAGTGCATACGGGAGGCAACCAATTAATGTTTCTCACTCAAATCAGTGTTTGTTTCTCTCTCCCTTTCCCTTCCTCTCTCTCTACGACCATTAAAAACATATTTTATAAATTATTTGAAGCCTGGATGTTATACACAAAACTAAATAATATTGTGGTGGCTTTTAGACTGGTATACATTCAATAAATTATCTGATAACCCCTAGAATATAAGCCCTACAAGAAGATGGATTTTTGTCTGTTTTGTTCATATTTGCCTAATACATAGTAGGTTCTTATTACATATTTATTGAATGTGTGGATTTTAAATAGGTGTATTCAGGTTCTGAGCAGAGTGAAATGAAAGTATAATAACATGATTTTTAACATTGTAAAATGGAATGGATCACTGAAGATGAGAACGAGGGATTTTTGAAATCTTATTAGTGTTATTTTTTCTGTCTTCAGGTGACTTGATGGAAGGTGAGCTCTATTCTGCACTCAAGGAAGAAGAAGCATCTGAGTCTGTCTCCAGCACCAATTTCAGTGGCGAAATGCACTTCTATGAGCTTGTAGAAGACACAAAAGATGGCATCTGGCTGGTTCAGGTACCAGAAACAGCGATAGAAGTGAATTTATTCTTACCAAAATAGTAGCACTTCTGTGCACTTACGTCAGGTTTCTTAGACATAACTCAGTTCTCATAGGAAGGCTCCAGTGTCCTCTTAAAATGTTAGGGAACGAGAGTTGACCGCTTTGTTTAGAAACAGCAGAAGCAAATCCATTTTAGTTGTTGGATCTTCATACATATATTCCTTTTATTTAGTGGTTTGTACCATATCTCTTAATTTTTGTGAACTCCAGTTTTTAATTAAGTAACCCAAATGAACCCTACCTCTTATGAAAACTGTGAGATTTAATTAGCATATTGGAATTTTAGAGCTGTGAAGGATTTAAAAATATCTTTTATGCTTCCCAAAGTATAGTTTATGTACCACTCATGGAAAAGAGCGAGCACACATTATCATTTATGTATTTTAATGTAAGTTAGAAAAATCAATGTATCGAACACGTAATTTCATAAATATCATTAGGGCAAGGCTAAGGTTATTTAAATTATTAAAAATGTAAGTTCTTTAAAGTATCATTTTAAGTAAATTACCATCATGAGTGCAGATAAAATTATGCTTATTGAACCAGGATTAAATTCCAAGTCCCCTAATTTCTTGTCTAGTGCTCTTGTTGTTTCACACTGGGATTGGCAAAGTTTGATTCAGGGTATAAAAATTAAAATAGCCATTGCTTTATATATCTCCAATATAACTTTCTTTTAATATGGGAACATTACTACAAAATGTGGTAGAAAAAGCTGAATTCAGAGACCTTAGTTGCAGAGCTGATTCTGTCACTGATTTGCATTATGATTGTGGATAGGTAGACTTCTGTTGCACATGGTCCCAAATAAATACATATATATCTAAAGAGGATGCAATAATACTGTAGTTCACTGGGCTAAAGGGTTAAGGTTTGGGAACGGGTAATTACATTGGATATTCTTTCTTTTTTTTTTTTAATATATTTTATTGCTTTTTTACAGAGAGGAAGGGAGAGAGATAGAGAGTTAGAAACATCGATGAGAGAGAAACATCGATTAGCTGCCTCCTGCACATCTCCCACTGGAGATGTGCCCGCAACCCAGGCACATGCCCCCGACCGGAATCGAACCTGGGACCCTTCAGTCCGCAGGCTGATGCTCTATCCACTGAGCCAAACCGGTTTCGGCTACATTGGATATTCTTGACCTTTCCTTTACTTCCAATCTTTCTATTGTGTTTGACCTATTACCCTCCAGATAATTTAATTCAGTAATTTAAAAAATTAGTTTCTTGCCCTGGCCAGAAACTATGTTTTTCAGTGGTTAGAGTGTCAGCCATTTACCTACACGTCTCTGGTTTGATTCCCGATTAAGGGCACATACCTGGGTTGTAGGTTTGATCCCTGGTCGGGGTGTATGAGGGGGGAAACCAAAGTGTCTCTCTCACATTGATGTTTCTCCCTCCCCTTCCCCCCTCTTTCTCCCCTCTCCTTTCTCCTCTCTCCCTCCAATGTGTTTCTCTCACATTATTTCTCTGTCTTTCCCTCTCCCTTCTACTCTCTCTAAAAAAAAATCAATAGAAAAAATATCCTCAGGTGAATATTAACAAAAATTTTTTCCAATTCAGTTGACATACATACAGTATAAGTTTCAGGTGTACAACATAGTGATTAGACTTTTTAGATTCCACATATAAGCAAAATCACACGGTATTTGTCTTTCTCTGAGTTATTTCACTTAGCATAATATCCTCCAGCTCCATCCATATTGTTGCAAATGCTAATTTTTTATCCTTTCTTATGGCTAAGTAATATTCCATTGTATATATATTCCACATCTTTATCCAGTCATCTAACAGTGGGCACTTAGATTGCTTCCGTCTTGGCTATTGTAAATAATGTGTGAACATAGGGATGCTTATATCTTCTCCATTTACAGTTTTGGATTTCTTTGGATAAATTCCCAGAAATGAAATTGCTGGGTCATATGGTAGTTCTGTATTTAATTTCTTGAGGAATCGCTATACACTTTTTCATAGTGGCTGCACCAATTTGCAGTTCCACCAAGAGTGCAAACGGGTTCCTTTTTCTCTACATTCTAGACAACACTTCTTGTTCATTGATTTATTGAAGGTAGCCATTCTGACAGGTGTGAGGTGAGATTTTATTGTGGATTTTGATTTGCATTTCCCTGATAATTAGTGACATCTGTGTGTTAATGATGCAGTAGGGCACACACACTTAATTTTTCCAGTGACCTTCAAGGTTTGCAATGTCTAGTTTGTATTCCTTGGGATTAGTGGCTTACATCTGTCAAATGGCTGGCTAGCGTTAAAAGAACAGTCTCTGGCAGTACAACTGAGAAGACAGATTAAAACCCTGTCCTTGGCACTCTGAACTTACTAGCTAACCTAATCAGCACAGAAACTTTGGTGTGAGCTCTTAAAAGAAACCTTTTTTAAAAGAT
>NW_006290778.1:324122-324771 GCF_000327345.1 Myotis davidii
TATTCCACATTTTATCCAGTCATCTAACAGTGGGCACTTAGATTGCTTCCGTCTTGGCTATTGTAAATAATGTGTGAACATAGGGATGCTTATATCTTCTCCATTTACAGTTTTGGATTTCTTTGGATAAATTCCCAGAAATGAAATTGCTGGGTCATATGGTAGTTCTGTATTTAATTTCTTGAGGAATCGCTATACACTTTTTCATAGTGGCTGCACCAATTTGCAGTTCCACCAAGAGTGCAAACGGGTTCCTTTTTCTCTACATTCTAGACAACACTTCTTGTTCATTGATTTATTGAAGGTAGCCATTCTGACAGGTGTGAGGTGAGATTTTATTGTGGATTTTGATTTGCATTTCCCTGATAATTAGTGACATCTGTGTGTTAATGATGCAGTAGGGCACACACACTTAATTTTTCCAGTGACCTTCAAGGTTTGCAATGTCTAGTTTGTATTCCTTGGGATTAGTGGCTTACATCTGTCAAATGGCTGGCTAGCGTTAAAAGAACAGTCTCTGGCAGTACAACTGAGAAGACAGATTAAAACCCTGTCCTTGGCACTCTGAACTTACTAGCTAACCTAATCAGCACAGAAACTTTGGTGTGAGCTCTTAAAAGAAACCTTTTTTAAAAGATGGATGGGTGGG
>NW_006290778.1:325020-356072 GCF_000327345.1 Myotis davidii
TGGCTCTCCAGATAAACAGCCCACAGGATATGTGATAGATAGATAGATAGATAGATAGATAGATAGATAGATAGATAGATAAAAATAGCCCTGGCCAGCATAGCTAAGAAGTTAGAGCATCTGCCTGTGCATCAGAAGGTCAAGGTTCGATTCCTAGTCAAGGGTACATACCTGGGTTGCAAGTTCAATCCCAGTCCCGGAGCATGTTTGGGAGGCAACCAATCCATGTGTGTCTCTCACATGTTTCTCTTTTCTCTCTCTCTCTCTTCAGGTGAGGATTTTAAAAATTAATTAATTAATTAATTAAAAATTTAAGATATCTCCTAGAAACAGAAGAGAAATATTCTCTCGGTTACTTGTCATTCTTTCAGCTTAAATCATATTTATCTGATCTCCTGTAAAAGATAACTTTCAAGAATTAGTTTTTAACAAATTGAATTATCTTTCTTTTCTAATTATTGGTATTTTGTTTTTTATTTATTTTTAAAATATATTTTTATTGATTTGAGAGAGGATGAGAGAGGGAGCGAGAGATAGGAAATACCAATGATGAGAGAGAATTATTGGTCAGCTGCCTCCTGCATACCCCCAGTGGGGATCGAGCCACATCACAGGCATTTGCCCTGATAGGAATCAAATTGTGATCTGCTTCATAGGTTGAAGCTCAACCACTGAGCCATGCCAGCCAGGCAAATTGTCGGTATTTTAGACGAAGCTGACTTAACTTCAGTTTGTTCTGTAGTTTTGTTTTGTTTTTAAGTCCGTGAGGATGCGTAAATCTCGGCCAATTCAATCCTCTTCAAATTGCCTTTATTTTAGGTATCCTGTGTAAAAAATAGTTAAACACATCCCAGTTCTCTCTCTTTTAACTCCCAGTTTTCTAATATCATTTCCACACAAAGATGAATTATAGTTTCCTTTTGTATTTATTGAGGAAAAATGTAGTTAGGTGGCATATAACTGATAATTAGCACTTTAAACCTTATATACTATTTTACTGAAAGGATGTCTGCATTTACTTATTTAGGGAAAATGTGACTTTAATAAATGGGTATATGACTTAGCTATCCCATCACTTGGTCATTTCATTATTTTTCTGAAATGGATTGATTGGTAATCTAGATTATCTTTTTTGATAACACTCCATGTGGAATGACACTACAAAAGGAAAAGGACTTTTTATATTTAATTCACCTTATATTCCTTACTAGAGGCCTGGCGCATGAAATTCATCACAAGTAGGGTCCCTGGGCCTGGTCTGTGATCAGGGATCAGAGCCAATCTTCCCCGACTGCCATCAGCTGGTTCCGCCCCCCACCATCGGTGTCCGCCACCACTCACCCACAGTCCCCTGTTCCCCATCGGGCAATTGGAGCCTGCCAGCCTGTTGACGGTTCCCGCCTGCTCACTGACCCCGCTGCCTGTCGCCCTCTGTGTGGGGGGTGACTGGCGGGGTGATCGGGGCTCTGCTTCTTAGCACCCGCCTTGGCCTGGCACCACCCACATTCGCCGCTACCTACCCCTGGTTCCCTGTTCCCCATCGGGCAGTTGGGGCCTGTGGGCTGGGGGCAGCTCCTGCGTTGAGCACCTGCCCCTGTTGGTCAGTGCGCGTCATAGCAACTGGTCGTTCCGCTATCCGGTCAATTTGCATATTACGCTTTTATATATATAGATGATTTCTATCTTCTCTATAATTCATGAGTTTATTTTCTGAATAATATATGTTAATGATCTTTATATTTTTCTCCTTAATTGAAGATGTATTCATGCTCATGAATTATCCTTATGTTAAAATAGAGTATTAGGATACTCCTTTTTATGTCAAACTTTTCTATGTCTATCTTACATTCGCTATAATATGAGGTGGAAAGAACAGCTCTTTTTCCTAACAGCTCTTTTTAACATTCTGTTATTTCCTACTTTGTTTCTAACCTAAGCTTATATCCTTCATTAGCTATTTTTCAATTTTATAGATTCCTTGGTTCTGCTGCCACCCAATAGTCTTAGTATCATGAAACAGAGACCGTTACTTTCTTTCAGGAGACTCTTAGGCAGATAGAATAGTGGATAGGCTTCTGAAATGGAAAACTTTGCATACTTTATGGGTTTTATGGATTTAGCCTTATCTTAAGATTTCTGTTTCTCTGTTTTGACTTTTGTTCGAAGAAGGACTGTGATATTTGTTCTCTACTGGCTTTGTCACATCATAAGGAAATTTAACATCACTAGACTTGATATAGCAGTGAAAAGCAACATATTATTTGAAGTAAAGCTTTAGGTCAATATTTACTGAAGTATTATGCTAGTGTATTTCCTGCTTGACTGAAAAGAGTTAATAGCTGTTTTAAAAGTTGTTCACCTTTGCTCCTAGTCAGTAGTTTTGTCCAGGAAGATTCTAACCTATTTATTCCTTTCTTGACATTATTCCAAAGGTGAGATATATAGCCAACCACTTTATTCTTTATTTTGTATTGGTCAAAAACTTTTGTTTTCTGATAGAGAAAGCTTGTGAGAATACAAAAAACAAAAAAAATTAAATGCCACGGAGTTTTGTTTTTGTCAATCACTCATACTCATTTTTAATGACTTTATACAATTTGTGTATAAATGTTTAGGTTGGTCTATAATTTTGAAAGTGGAATCTCTGTTAAAATGAATTACTGAGAGATGCAGAAAATATCATAGCACAACACTCGTGTTCTGTGCAGTTGTTATTTAATTTAGCCTAGATGTTGTCATATGGGGATTAACAATATTAAAAGGCATATGTCAAATGTTCTGATTAGTAATAAAGCCCACCTCTAAAATACATGTGTAGGCAAAAGTCTGTGGCTTTTTCTTATATCATTGTAGCACCTGTAGTACATGAGGAAGAGAATAGGCAATAACCTGAAGCCCAGTTTTCCCTTGTAAGTTTAACTGGACTACATAAGGTTGACATCAGAAAATATGGGCACTTGGCATCACATACTGTCCAACCCAGTTCCACCCAGTGATATGTGCTGTAGCCAACTCATGCTGTGTCATGAAGGGCGATTGTTAACATCTCTTCCCAACTCCATATGTAGAGATGTCATGTTGCTAACTTGAAGTTGGCCATCTGGGAGTATTTATACTAAGGAAACCAGCAAATCAGAGCTTCCTTTTTCTTCTGAAGAACTGTTTATTAAACATTTACCAGCAAACTACTGGTTTCATCCATTCATCCAACCATCTAATAAATATATAAACCTTGTGATAAGCACTGAAGACACAAATGTGAATAACATATAGTCTATGCCATAAAACAGCTTACAGTTTGGTTTACTAAAATGTGTGGGGCAGTAAAAATCTTAGTATATAATTGATTATCTTTCCCAGCTGAGTTAGATGGTCCATTGTGGTGCTAGCATCTTAAAGGATCCTAAAGAAGTCTATTACACAATGAAGGAACCTAGGAAAATTGCAGTAGTCTTTTTCTGGGAAAAGTGTATTTTTAAATATACTGGATTGGAAGTCTTTATGCCAGACGAGGGTTAAAGACATTGATGTTCAATTACATAGCAAGGAACTATTTATGCTAGTGTTTGTCCAGAAAACATTCCAGATGACAAGTTGTTGGAGAAGGCACTTTCATTATAACAGTAATAAAAAACTTGGAAACTTCAGAGAACCTGTATAATCAAAGAAAGAGAATGAGTTACTAAAACATTAAAAGCTGAAATTGTTGGGTTCAACTAAATATTTAATCAATACCAAGTGAGTTAGGCTAGCTGCACTAGACTAGCTTCAGGAAATACAATGGTGAGGAAGTGTTGGGATGCCAATTAGAGAGACTTGGGAAGGGGGTGAAAAGATAGCTTCACTTCTAGCCTGTTGCCAAGTCTGTCCCAGACTTAGAACTCAGGCTGTACTTTTACCTAGTTTTTTCTGGTCTCTGAAAATATTCCTTACAGAGACTGCAACATCCTTTCTGAACTGCCAAGAAATATGATTCCCTTTTAATAAGATCAGCAGTGTGAGTGCCTTTCAGAATTATTGTGCATACTTTTTGTTATAAGTAATAGTTGGGAACTCCTACTGGTGTGACACAAAAGTAATAGGCTTACAGTGTTTTGTTGTGCCATGTGACTCGGCCAGATGAGTTATTTTGTGAAAATAGTAAGATTTCTATCCCTAACCGGTTTTGGCTCAGTGGATAGAGCGTCGGCCTGTGGACTGAAAGGTCCCAGGTTCAATTCCGGTCAAGGGCATGTACCTTCGTTGCGGGCACATCCTCAGTAGGAGGTGTGCAGGAGGCAGCTGATCGATGTTTCTCTCTCATTGGTGTTTCTAACTCTTTATCTCGCTCCCTTCCTCTCTGTAAAAAATCAATAAAATATATATATTTTTTAAAAGATTTTTAGTGGTTGTTTAATTCAGCCTCCGTCAAATTTCATTTATGCTAAGTCTCTAATTGAATAATGTAACTGTTTAGGACATTGGACAAAATAATTTCTAATTTCATAAACAACCACAGAGTAAAATAAAATGCTTTCATGCAATGCCCAGGGGATTTTTCATTTTTGTGTGGCTCTCTCAGTCAGGCATCATTAAACTCCAAAAGCATGTGTTGGAACAGCTTGCCGAATAAATAAGGCCCTGGGGTTGAACATTGTCATGTACTTGCCACAAGGGTGTTCCCACCTCTCTTCACACACTTCTGTCTGTACTGTAACCTGAGTGCCTGGGAACAATTCCCTGTCCTTACTGCTTCCTTTCCTAGCCCTGGAGCTCTAAGTCTGAAAGATACCTGTGCAGTGATCAGGATCTTCACTGGAAGATACCCCTAGACTTAGGGCCAAACCTTATATTGATTCAAGCAACCTCTTGATTAATCCCTTAATGCAATGCCATTTTAAAGACAGACCTGAAAATGTTTATTTGCAGGGTTGATTAGAAAATGGGTGTGAAAGGGAGTTCTTTTAAAAAGAAGGTAGAACGGGGAGTATGGTGATCTCTTAACGCTGAGTAATCTGAAAAATAAGTTCATGATTTCTTTGATTACTTGGCAGGAAAAAGAACTACATTAACTCTTGAGTGGTAGGGAAAAAAAGAAAAGAAATGCTTGTCTTGCTTGATCTCCCTTATTCTTCAAGTAAAATTTATACAGCACCTTTGGACTGTGGAAAAATTGAAAGCTAGGGACTGACTTGTAACTGATGTGAACCTCCTCAGAAAGAGCCTTCATCTACTAAGATCATGTCTTCAAATTGCCCTTTTTCTGGTTACCTCAACCATCTCAGCATTTGAATAACTTATGCCTTCCTAAATAAGACCATTTATTGTCACTAAAAAGTACTACTTATGTGTACTTATTAAGCTTCAAAGTTATGTTACAAAATGTTACATATGTATGTATGTCTCTGTAGGCATAAGGATGATACCACCAATGGTATATGGCAGGGTTTATTGGACTGTTGGCACTTACAGTGTCATTTGTCACTACCATGTGCTCTCTCTCCTTGAAATTTGTTAGACTTCCACAGATGAGGTAGCTGTGCTGTCTCCCGCCTCTTCCTGGGAGTTGACTATTGGCACTCATTTCACACACTCCCCTGGGATTTCACTTCCTGGAGACTTTGTGAACATGAAAATAGCCCTTCCTTCCAGAAAGATTAGAGGCCCTCCGAGTATTGTGTTGTAATTTTGAATTAAATAGTTCTAGTAATACAGCATTCGTGAAAAAACAATAACACTTGGGATATATACACCCTGGGCTTAAAGCAAACAAATATTTTTATCTTTCCTTTAGTTCCTATTTAGTTATTTGTGTTTGTGTTTGTGTTTCTTGTTGTTTTTTAAATCCTCACCTGAGGATATGGTTTTATTAATTTTTAGAGAGAACATTGATTAGTTGCCTCCTCTATGCTCTCCAACTAGGGATCAAACCCACAATCTAGATATGAGCCCTGATAAGGAATCAAAACCCATAACCTTTTTTTTTATGGGGGAGGGGTGTACAGGGTAATGCTCCAACCAACTAAACCATCCTGCCCAGGGCTGTGGTCTTTTTATATATATATATATATTTTTTAAATTTTTGTTTTTTACTGGTGTTAACTATTAGAAAGACGGAGAAAGAAGTCATTACATAATTTGAAGGTTCATTTACTTAGGTTAATTTAGTTTTTTTGTTTTTCTTTTAAAAAAATATTTTCTGCTCTCAATGCTAATTATGTTTGAAAGCAACTTGCATATTTGAAGTAGAAGTTCAAAAATGTAGAATTCATTATGGTAATTCTTTTTATATGTTAGAACCTTTCATGGTTTTTATGAAAGTAGTAGTATTGATTTTAGTCAAAGCATAATTTAATATAAAACATGTGTTTGACTCTTGGCTCCATAATTATACTTTTAAAAAAGTAAAATTTGAACGCATTGAACCCACAGGTGATCATTTTGAAGTAAGCTTTATTTGTATTATTGTTTAAAATTTTGAGAGCAGAGAAATGACTCCAAAGGCCATTTTCTTAAACCTATGAAACTTAATTCTAGAGAACAGGCCACATGGTAGAGAAAGGGATGTGGCTAGCTTTTTAATATGGCTTTGACTCCCCTTCTGTGTAACTACCACAGAATGTGGGAGTTGAATGTACTGTATTCAGTATTTTAAGTCTTGTCCAGTTGGACAGTGTCTCCTTTTATAAGAATTGCAGTTGTGATATGATGGTACAGCAAAGAAGAACTGTGAACAGAATTTTTTGTTAAGTGATGTTATATTAAAAGTGGTTGGTTTGACTCTATGTTAAGTTATTAACGTTTCTGTTTTTCTTTTGGGGGAAATAGGTCATAGCAAATGACAGAAGTCCCTTAGTGGGTAAAATCCACTGGGAGAAAATGGTGAAAAAGGTGTCAAGATTTGGAATACGGACAGGCACTTTCAACTGTTCTAGTGACCCCAGGTAAGTTGATTAGGCAGTTCTTAGAATCTGAGTTCTGACCAGAATTTTTAAAAATAAAGACAGTGATATTAGAAGCCTCTTTAAAATGAAAGCTAGTTCTCTCATTCAGCACACTGTTAGTCACACAGATGCTTGATTAATAGTTTTTGATAAACTGGCAGTTATTTACTTTCTCTCTTTTTGCTTCTTCTGTGTTCTTTCTAGTGAGGGACACTCTTAATTGCATGTCTTCAGTCCTTTTTGTTTCACTTTTCTTTCCCAGAGAAATTTCACATTTATGGCTTTTGGTGACATCTTTGTACTTACCTAAATCTTCTTCCATAATTCTGATATCTGGTTTGCATTTTGACACTCATTTTCATGTGCTCTACCATTATCCCTAATACATTGTATTCCCTAAACCTAGTATCCAAATTCAGATTCATCCTCTTTTTCTTTAATAAACCATGTGCCCTTTCTACCTTTCCTTTTCTATCTTTTATTGTTTGTTTTTTCCGTTTTCTCGGACAAGAATCCTTACAGGCATTTTTGTTTTTCCCTTTGTCATCATCTCCAGTATTTAGTCTGTCAAATTGATTTGTTTTATTTTTTCCATTTGTTCTTTATATTGAATTTTATTTTCATTTCTAGTGCCATCAAGTTATAACTTAAATTCATCTATTCATTTAATTATCTATTGAATAAATTTTTGTTTTCAAAAAAATTGTTTTTATTTGAGAGAGAGAAAGAAAGAAAGAAACATCGATTGGTTACTTCCAGTACATGCCTTGACTGGGAATCGAACCGGCAACCTTTCAGTGCACAGGTTGACGCCCATCCAACTGAGGCACACCAGCCAGGGCACAAACATGAAGATTTTGATGCACAGCTACTTGTATCAGTTTCAATAATGTCATGTTCATGTTTCCTTTTCTTTGGAAAGGCTTCCACCTAGAGCTGTGGTTGGCAAATTGCGGCTTGCGAGCCACATGCGGCTTTTTGGCCCCTTGAGTGTGGCTCTTCCTAAGCCTTAGGAGTACCCTAATTAAGTGAATAACAATGTACCTACCTATATAGTTTAAGTTTAAAAAATTTGGCTCTCAAAAGAAATTTCAATCGTTGTACTGTTGATATTTGGCTCTGTTGACTAATGAGTTTGCCGACCACTGACCTAGAGTAAGAACGGTTCTTGTTATAGAAGCTGTGCGTAGTCAGGGTTAGTTGTTTCTTCTTTTGAGGATTATGGAGATATAGAAGAACTGGCCAGGGAATAGAGTTATTCAGCAAGTGTTTTAATCATATTTTGAATAATTTAGTCATCATTTTGATCTCGGATTTTTAAAACACCAAAACTTTCTACTCCACTGTCTGTGTTCTTTTTTCTTTCTTTTTCTTTTTTCTTCTTCACTCACAGATATTTTTCCATTGATTTTTAGAGAGAGTGGAAGACAGAGGGAAAGAAAAGAAATATTGATATGAGAGAAACTCATTGGTTGGTTGCCTCCCACTTGTGCCCACAGGGCCCAGCTTGGGAGGAGCCTGCAACTGAGTGAGGTACATGCCTTTGACCGGAATTGAACCCAGGACCCTTCAGTCTGCAGGTCGATGCTCTATCCACTAAGCCAAACCAGCTAGGGCTGTGTTGCAAGCATATCAAACTTGCAACCGGCTGTAGTGTGTAGTTCCTTCTCTGGGTGGATTCAGAACAGCCTCCTCTAGTGTGCCAGTCCCATTGTATAGCAGTACTTTCTTGACCTTTTTCGCCCCATGAGACTGTTCAGGACCACCACTTCTGGGCAGTGTCTGACTCCTTCGATAGCAGAAGTTTTAATTTTTGTACTTGAGTATCTAGCTTGCCTGGCCATTGTTCCCCTCATTCCCCCAGCAAGGGATCTAGCTCAGATAGCTGTATCTTTCAGGTCTATACTCTCTCTCTCTCTCTTTTTTTGAAAAAGTAGAAAGTGAAATGAGTATATATCTTGTAGGGGGTAAGGGTAGGGTTAGAGAGATTAGGGGTATTGAAGAACAAATGGGAGGACATTGGAATTGCAGGAAGCTAGGTGGTAAACAGGGTGGTGTGTACTGAGAGTATCAGGGATGGAGGCCCATGGAATAAGCAGTGAAGGAAAGATTGGAGGAAGGCCAAGATGACCAATGACTTCATCTGAAGAAACAGCATTATATAAACAGAATACCAGTGCCACACTAGAAACTCAAGTACCAAAACTCTATCATTTTTAGCCTTCAAATTCTCTAAGAGATCTCAAAAAATTTACTTTATAAACCAGAGGATATTTTCATGGTGTTGTTACTGAATTTATTCAGACCTTTAAAAAGCTTTTATTTTTAAATTGGCAATAAACATTTTTATACAGATAAAAAATAATATAACATTCTTGAAAAATAATATTACATTTGCCTTTATTTCTAACAGTAAAGTTGAATGCCTTTATTTCTAACAGTAAAGTTTAAATTAATATGATACACTTTGTGTATTAAATTTTTTTAGAATGGTGTTTAGATATATATATTAGTAGCCTGCTGTTTTATAAGTATATAATATTCTTTAAAAATAATATGTACATTAGACTTTACTTCTATTTAGCAGTATAGTTTAAATTAATGATATACTTGATTTGTGTATTTTATTTCTTTAGAACTGTGCTTAGATAAATAAGTATTAGAGTTTTTTCCAAGTATGGAAACATTTAATTTGAAAGGTCATGATAACATGCAGAATTATTTTTCCCTGGGTACTCTTAAATTCCATCTGTAATGATGAACCTTAAAACTATCATTTAGCTCTGAACTGAAAAGAAAGCACATAGTAGATTTGTTTTCTTGCATGAAAAAATAATATACACGAAAACTGTCTGTTTTACGGACTAAGGTTTTCTATTAGAAAGTCTGTTGTTCCATTTATAACACAAATCAGAAGCCAAATATTCTCTGAAGTGGTTTCAAAGATAAAAAGAATGACCAAGGGAAGAAATGTGTCATCATAACTACTATATGCAATTAAAAAATAAAGCTATTTAAAGATATTTAAGATTAAATAAGGCAGTTATCTATATATGTATTTAACTTGCTGATTTGGGGGGTAAAAATATAATTAACATCAATGAATTATTATTTTGCATTAGAAAAATACCTTGTTAAGGGATAGAACATATATTTTTTTTTTAGGATATATAATTCTAAAACCATTTCAGTTAAAGCAATATTGATTTTAATGGAATCTGATCTTGTTAAGGAAGTGAATCAACTCAACAAGAAGCTGAGTTATGGTTTATGATTCTGAGTCACCCAGATCATTTCCCAAAGTCATCACTAACCTTGTCTTTATGACAGAACATGCTGTCTTTACTTTATTACCATCCATTTACAAATCTGTAACAAACAAAATGTATCAATAGACAGTTGTTTGTACTAAAAAAAAATGTATCCACATGGTAACCCCCTGCGTCCCCCAACTTCATTAAAGTACATTTATATAATTTAAAATTCCACAGGGTAGGTTTTTGAAAAAAAACAAACAACCTTTTTTTTTTTAAGAAAACTTTCATTTATTATCTCACCACTGTAATACAACAGCCATTTTTATTTTTTAGTATTCCCTTTCATTTGTAATCTAGTTTTTTTAGAGGAGAAGGATGTCACAATTATTATAGTAAGAATCAGTCCATTTTCAAAGGGATTGGAGTCATGACCTTATGGGTAAATCTAAACAATTTAATTTTAGGTAATTTTTTTGTACTTACTCTGTTATAAAATGGGGTCATAGTTAGACTGAATCTCTTCTTAAACTGAAAACTTACTGTCTTTGTTTCCTCTTTGTTAAACAATCCTCTTCATGGTCTTTAAAGAGATGAGAGACTACAAAACAACATGGGACTTGCTCTTTCCTAGATGAGCTTTTGTGCACGTTACTTTTAACTGCCTGTGTGCATCAGGGATTGTGGTGGGTGTTTGGTTAATAAATGGGTACAGCATGGCTCCTATCCTCAGAGAGCTTGCATTCAAGTCAATGACTCGTGCTGTAGGATCATAGATTTCCTTCTCTCGTCTTTGCTCATCTGAATCTTCAAGACCTACTTTAGTTCCCAAACCTTTCACAAAATCTTCACCAGTTCAAACTTCCAATGATATTTCTTTTTCTGAACTTTTTCTTAACATTATTTAGTAATGGAATATATACAGTTTTATCCTTGTTTTGTTTTCTTAATATGATTTTAAATTCCTGGTGAGCAGGAATTATTTTTCTATTATCTTTTGGATCTAATGCAGTTAGTAGGTTCATAATAGATGCTGAAGTATTTGCTGATTCCTTGACTTTTCAAGCTACACTTTCTTAAAAAGAGAGAGAAAACAAAAAGAAACTACAAAAAGAGAGCTTACTTTTCAAACTGTTGTACAAACTGTGAGATATGATATTACTATTGATTTTGTAGAGGTTATTTGGTTTGGGGGAGAGTGTATCTTTCAAGTGCTAAAGAAATTTGTCAGGAGAAGACAGATTGTTTGCACAATACTGAGGAAGCTTATCTTAGCAGCCCAGCTGTTTACTTATAGTTTCCTCTCTTATAGATACTGCAAGAGAAGAGGCTGGGTACGATCCACGCTCATTATGTCTGTTCCACAAACAAGTACTTCTAAAGGGAAAGTCATGCTTAAAGAATACAGTGGACGCAAGATTGAAGTAGAACACATTTTTAAGTGGATAACTACTCATGCAGCTTCTCGGATCAAAACCATTTATAATGCTGAACATTTAAAAGAAGAATGGAATAAAAGTGATCAATATTGGGTAAAAATATACCTGTTTGCAAACCTTGACCAACCCCCAGCTTTCTTCTCTGCACTAAGTATAAAGTTTACTGGAAGAGTTGAGTTTATTTTTGTTAATGTGGAAAATTGGGACAACAGGAGTTATATGACAGATATTGGTGTATATAACATGCCATCATACATACTTAGAACTCCTGAAGGAATTTACAGGTATGGAAATCACACAGGTGAATTTATATCCCTTCAGGCCATGGATTCCTTTCTGCGCTCATTACAACCTGAAGTAAACGATTTGTTTGTTTTGAGCTTGGTTCTAGTTAACCTTATGGCTTGGATGGACTTATTTATCACACAAGGAGCTACCATAAAGAGATTTGTGGTTCTCATAAGCACTTTAGGAACATATAATTCTCTATTAATTATTTCCTGGCTACCAGTGTTGGGCTTTTTACAGCTCCCTTACTTAGATAGCTTTTATGAATATAGCTTAAAATTGTTGAGATATTCTAATACAACCACACTGGCTTCATGGGTAAGAGCAGACTGGATGTTTTATTCTTCACACCCAGCCCTGTTTCTCAGTACATACCTTGGACATGGTTTACTAATTGATTACTTTGAGAAGAAGAGACGACGCAACAACAATGATGACATCAATGCCAATAACTTAGAGTGGTTATCAAGTCTATGGGATTGGTACACCAGCTACCTCTTCCACCCGATTGCTTCTTTTCAGAACTTCCCTGTGGAATCTGATTGGGATGAAGACCCCGACTTATACTTGGAGCGATTAGCTTTCCCTGACCTTTGGCTTCACCCTTTGATACCAACTGATTATATAAAAAACTTGCCAATGTGGCAATTTAAGTGTCTGGGAATCCTGTCTGAAGAGGAAATGTTGGCGAGTTCTCACGATACTGAAAATGACTCGGATGTCGAGAGCACAGACACTTTTAACAGTGAGAAGGAAATATTGGAAGATAAACAAAGCATAGTTCACAATTCTGTAGGAAGAGTAAGTCACTGTGGTGCTGAGGCTTGTTCATGTGCCAATAATTATTGTCAGACCAGCCTACATGAAAGGAAAGGGAGGTCATATGGATCATATAACACTAATGAAGATATGGAACCTGATTGGTTAACTTGGCCTGCTGATATGCTGCACTGTACTGAATGTGTTGTTTGTCTAGAGAATTTTGAAAATGGATGTTTGCTAATGGGGTTGCCTTGTGGTCATGTATTCCATCAGAATTGCATTGCAATGTGGTTGGCTGGGGGCCGACACTGTTGCCCTGTTTGCCGGTGGCCTTCTTATAAAAAAAAGCAGCCATATGCACAACATCAGCCCCTGTCAAATGATGTCCCATCTTAACCATGTGCAATTTGTCCTTTATAAGCTTTGGGTATCTTCAGCTTGCCTTTTTAATGTTAGTCACAATGTTTTTGTGGTTTGAAGTTTAGTTTAATGTTAGTGCAGTGACAGGAAATACACATTATACTAATGTTGATAATTATTTGGTTGCCTGTGTGTCAATTGAATGCATACTTAATTGTAAAGATTTTTATTTACAACATTGGCAATTGAGAAGTTAATGTTTTTTGTAAGCACAAAAGAAGTATGATAGAAATTTATCCTAGCAAGACTTTATAAAGTAGGATCAAATTCTAATGAAATTGAGGCAGTTTCTTATCCTAAATGTTTCCTCCCTTTTTACAATCTCTGTCCAGCATCTCTTGGTTAAATAATGTATGCTCTGAGACATGAAATTAAAACGGACTATGAAATAAATTATTTTAAAACCAAAAGATTATAGCTTTTCCAGTGTTAAATTGTTTTTATAAGGTGTCTGAATTTTATAGCATTTTATTGATTTGTTAGTTTTACAGATAAAGCAAATACGATTCTTGACTCATGGGGACAATAAAGGCAGAAATTATGTGCTAACACTGACCAGAGTTGATGTTAGTCAATCTTACAGGTTGATTAGCTTTAATGGGAAGGAATTTTATGGTGGGCTTTTTAAATAAGTTTTAAATCATTAGTATTTACCATATCTAAATAAAATCAACTATAGTAATTAGCCTCGCATAGATTACTTTATATCTTTTTCCTGCTTTTTTTTGAAATATTTCAAAACTACAGAGACATTGGGAAACACAGTAAAATGAACATTCATTTCTCTAATTCACCAAGCATTTACATTCTTTTACATTTGCTTTCTGTCCTCTCTGTACATATTTATCTTTTTTCTTTCTTTGGTTATTTTTCTTTTTCCTGATCCCTTTGAAAATAAACTTCAGTCTTCATGGTGCTTTATAGCTAAATATGTCATTACCTATCTCCCAAGAGCAAAGACATCTTTTTTTAACATAACCAGCATACCATTATCATAGCTAACAAATTTAACATCTAATATCTAATACATAATCTATATTACCCAATTGCTCCCAAAATATTTTTTTATATCTTTGTGTTCTTGTTTTGTTGTGAACTGGGCAAGGTTTATGCATTGAGTTTAGTATCCTTCCATTTCAGTTTTTCCTCCAGAGCAGTTCCTCTTCCTCTTTTAAAAGTTGTTTTTAATTTTTTCTATGTCTTAACTAATACATTTTTTAAGAGTACAGACTAGTTGGCTAATAGAATGTCCTGCATTCTGGATTTGTTTTAGTGTTTCTTCATGATTAGATGTAAATTAAAGATTTTGCCTAGATTAAATGTACTTCCCATTTGCTTGACATCAGGAGGCACATGATGTCAGTTTGTCTCACTTTATCTTAACCTGTGAGGCCATGTGAATATCTTGTTTGTCAATAACCTTTAGCTAGCCGATTTGGCTCAGTGGATAGAGCATCGGCTGCCAATAACCTTTAGCTAGCCGGTCTGGCTCAGTGGATAGAGCATTGGCCTATGGACTGAAGGGTCCCGGGTCTGGTTCCGGTCGGGGGTACATGCCCAGGTTGCAGGCTTGATCCCTAGTAGGGGAATGCAGGAGGCAGCCAATCAATGATTCTCTCTCATCATTGATGTTTCTATCTCCTTCTCCCTCTCTAAAATCAATAAAAACATATTTAAAAAATAACCTTTAATCCAGTGTTTTAATAGCTATTGATGATTATTAACCTGGATCGGTTATTAAACAGGAGCTTTAACGAGGCTTTTCTCATTTCATCCTTTATTCTACATTTAGCTGGCATTTTTGTGTGTGTGAAGAAGAGTTTCCATTTTCCACTTTTCTTTCACATTTGAGTGTTGCTGTGGACTCAGATTCCTTTTATATTCAATGTGTCAAAATTTGTTATTCTTGTTGATGCTCAATTCATCCCAAATTTGGTGAGAGTCCTTCTAAGCCAACTCTTACATCCTATTGGCATTTCCTTGCTTTTTGATGCAAGGTGTTTCTGGCTCATTTTGCAGTTTCCCTAGCCCAGCCCTGTAATCAGGCCATTTGTTCAAAAGGCCCACGTTTCATGGTGAACTTTTATTGACTGCCCCCCAAAACAGCAAGAAAAATTATCATCCTGGATTGCTGCTGAAATGTTTCTTCATGGTGCACTGAGCCTCACTTTCATACACTAATGGAAATAGTAAAGATTAACAGTAACTTTGTATTAATCTTTGGGAACTTCTTTAAATTTTAAAAAGGGCAAACACTGTGCTGGCCAGTGTGGCTCAGTTGGTTCAGCGTCGTCCTGTGCACTGAAGGTTGCCTGTTGCGTTCTGGCCAGGGCATGTGCCGGGTTTTGGGCTCAATCCCCAGTAAGGGTCATGCAGGAGGCAGCAGGCTGATGTTTCTCTCTCACACATGTTTTTTCTCTCAAATCAATGAAAACATATTTAAAAGAAAAAAAGGGATACTCTGCTCCTTGTGTTCTAATTTTACTTTTGAAAAAAAGTAATTGTGTTATTGTAAATGTTAGTGTTTCCCAGAGTTCTACCATTGGTCCACTTCTCTTTTCTCTCATGCATTCAATGGATGTCCCAAATCTATACGTCCAGGCAAAGGCCTTTCCCCAGATCTTCAGTTTTATTAATTTTTTAAATCTTTTTTGTTTGTTTGTTAATCCTTACCTGAAGATACTTTTTCCATTGCTTCTCAGAGAGCATGAAAGGGAGGGAGGGAGGGAGAGAGAGAGAGGGAAATATTGATATGAAAGACACATCGACTGGTTGCCTCCTGCATGTGCCCCAACCAGGTTGGGGAGTGAACCTGCAACCCAAGTACATGCCTTTGGGAATCGAACCTGTGATCCTTTGGTGTACAGTCTCTAACCACTGGGAAACACTGGCCAGGGCAAAATCTCCAGGTCATATACAGCTATCTGCTAAACAGCTCATCCTGGATGTTTTTAAGTACTTAGTAAGTTTAACAGCTTTCATTCTCTCTGCACCTTCCGTCCTCCCATGGTCCTGATTTCAGCTAATGGTCATATACATACAATATTGTCCACTATGAAATGTACACACAAGTATAGACATTTTAAAGGCAATTAAACATTACCTCCCATCCCTGGGCACACCACATTTTGAAGACTACTAGACTAGAAGATAAATGAGTCTCCTTAACACTGGCTTTCAAGGCCCTGCATAATCTATTAATGGCCCACATCTTAGACTTACTGGGACATTTTACTTGTCACTCCAGGGCATGCTCTAATTTTTGTCCGCTTGATGCTTTGCTATATCCCTTCTGCCTGGATATTCTTAACTCTTCCTCTCTGCTTTAGCTAGATCCCACTTTCTCCAGGAATTTTACACCTTTCTACCCATCTTGTTCCCCAACAGGCTTATAGAGAGACAAAGGTACCTTTCCAGTGAAAACTCAAGTGGCTGTCAACCTTACTCATGTGGTCAAATTTAGCATCACTAACAATGGAGCAAACTGATATGTGCCCTTCTATATCAGAAAAACCTTGCCCTTTCCTGGTGTGTGTGTGCCCTTCTTCTATCCCAGGGATACCTTGTACATGCCTGTTATACTTAGCTGTATTGTATTAAAACTGCATGCATCTTTTTTTATTCAGGTAAACTCCCTTAAGGTAGGAACTGGGCTTCATTCTTCTAAATATCCACAATCATGGTGTAAAGAAGAGAGAATACTTTTTGAATGTTAGACGTGCAAGAAGAAATGTTACAATAAGGTCACAGAGAAAACAATTGCCAGAGGTTCAGGTTCATCCTTAATTGTTTAGCATAGCAAGTAATGCTTTTTATCAGATTTTTCTGGAAGTGGAGAATTGAAGGAAATATTTGCGGTTCACAGACTCTAAACTTTCACTGTGTTTAAAAGGAATGTTTGAACTCTTAGAGCAATTGAATTTAATGAACTACATACACATTCCAAGTGTGTGGGTCTTGTAGTTACTGAACGCGATGGTTAATTGTAATAGTAGGTCACATTCTTGTTCTGCTCAGACTTCTTCCACTATCTAATGATTTCTTGCCTTTTGTTTCTTTAAGGATAATAAGCTCCCTGAAGGCAGAAGCAATGCTATAATCTGTTAATCCTTAACATATTAGACCCAGAGTAGATATTCAGTAATTGGTGGCTTGAATTTTTAAAATCTGCAACCAAGGTACATGCCCTTGACTGGAATTGAACCCGGGAACCCTCAGTCCGCAGGCCGATGCTCCATCCACTGAGCCAAACCGGCCAGGGCTCCTTAACTTTTTTTAATACTACCTTCTCACCAAAAGTTTTTATTGTTTCGTATATAGATCATTTTACTTCCTAATATCACTGTGCAACAGGTGCAACAGAAGGAGATCCTACTTATTGGGAACCAGCTAGAATTGTAAGAGATATTAATCATGCTCTGTTAACCGTGATTGTTTTATTCTGATTAAAGAAGGCACATTCTAACCTGACTGGGAGCTTATCTGGAAATGCAGCCCATCCTCCCCAACAGGGAGCTGTCTATTATCATGGAAAGATTAACAACCTTGTTGCAGAAATCATAGCTGGCCCTTTGAAGACCCCCAGCCTTTGCATACCCGCAGGCCATTACAAATCTCCAGCCTCATTACCTGTAAACTGCCCTTTTGGCATACCCTTTTTGCCCGTTTCCCCATGTAATCTTTTCCTTCTACCCAATACAAGCAGCTGGCTTGTGGTTGAGGGCAAAGCAGATTTTTGTGGATACCCTGCTGCTCTCCCATATTGCCCGCAGTATTGGAATAACCGCTCATGTATGATCCAACCCTGCCTCTGCTTAATTGGCTCAAGTAGTGACAGGCAGCACGAACCCATTGATTGTCCGTTTACAAGAACTCAGGACAACCAATATAGTTAAAGATGTAACTAGGACACAGCTTTCAAGTTTGAATGTCTTCAGGGCCCAGGGAAGTAGAGTTTGAGTAAGGAGCCTGGGAGCAACAATGTGTATGCTCTGCCTAAATGTATTCAAATATTGTTTCAGAAGATTGTATCAGCAAATCAAAGCTGATGCGAGCCTCTTTGTATAACATTCTATCTTGCTCAGGGCTCTTTCTACCATATTTTTGCTTAGAATTGTGTTTGTGGAAAAGACAGCTATCGGGAAATGCCTGTTGTAAAAACTATGTTGCTTTTTCTGTTGGTGCTAAATTGCATACTTGTTATTGTCAATTCCTTTTAGTTTATGTGCATATGGGATAATAGGAGCTTGAATATTCTTACTTACAGTCTTTTAAAATATACTCTTAGTATTGACATAGGAGATACCTAACTGAAGTTATAGCATACACGACTTAATTAATAAAAGTAAGCTTAAAAATAGAAAGGCACCCAAAAAGATGTAAAAGTTCAGGTACTAGTGTTTTCTTTTTTTTTATTTGTTGTTTATTTTTGTTTTTTTCAAGCTTTATTGAGATATACTTGAAATATAGCATCATGTAAGTTGAAGGTGCACAATGTGTTGATTTGATACATTTATATATTGCAATATGGTTACCACTGAGCATTAGCTAACTCCTCCATCACATCACATAATTACCATTTCTTTTTCTGTGCCAAGAACATTTAAGATCTACTCTATTAGCAACTTCCAAGTATATAATACAATATTGTTAACTACAATCACGATGCTGTGCATGGCATCCCCCAAGTTTATTCCCCTTCTAACTGGAAGTTTGTACACTTGGACCATTTCCTTTTTTTGCCTTTTGATTCCACATAGAAGTGATATCATACAGTTTTGTCTTTCTGTCTGACTTATTTTACTTAGCGTAATGCCCTCAAGGTCCATGCGTGTTGTCACAAATGGCAAGATTTCATTCTTTTCTCACGGTTGAATAATAGTCTGTTTATATAGAGAGATACTAAGTCTTCTTTCCCCATTTATTAATTGATGACATCTAATATTTTTTATTCACATCTACTGAATGAATGAAGAGCCATGCAGATGCTTACTTAGAGAAAGTGTATTCTTACTGTACATAGAATTTGAATGGCTTGGTGACCTAGCTTCCTAGTCTATAGAATAGAAGCTCCATGTAAAGAGACTATGGAGTAGGGGTGGATCCTGCTAAAGGCAGTCCAGGCAAAGAAGGTGTTGTTACGATAGTTTGATGGTAAGGGAGAAAAGTATTAAGAACGGGGGGGAGACCAAAACAAAAAACAGTAGTGTGTGGCCAGGGAGTGCAATGGAAAATAATTTCCTGAGAGGATATCACTGACTTGCCAAGAATAACTCTGTGTCATCACACACAAAAACATTTTACTAGTACTATCTGCAAAAGAAGTCAGAAAATTCATTTTATGATATTCAAACTTGTTAACTTTAGAACACTTTAACAATGTGAAAAGTTTCTGTTTCTTGGAAAACCCATTCAGAGGCACAGAAACCTTGTTCCTTGTCTCCCTTATAAAAGGTTAATGCCTAACAGTCTTACTTGTTTTGCCATAAACCATGCCATCGGTTGTACATTAGAAAAATAATTTTCATACACAGTGTCACACAGTCAGTGTCACAACTGTTAGTAAAATCCCTTGCTCTTTCCATTTGGTCATGCACTTTGAGACCACTGTCTATTTGTTGATAAAGCAGCATCGGCTGACATGTTTCCACGGGGGGTAACTTATTTGGCGCTTTCTTAAGTCCTGTCACAAAGACAAAGCAAGGTCTTAGACACAGCAAAAGTGAAATGAGAATTCTGGTATTTCCAGGGCTGCTTCTGTTTTTATTGTTTAAATGTTCTCCGTTTCAGTTTACTTAATTCCTGGGCCAAGTTGCTAAAACAACAGGTTTCTGGAACAAAATACCTCAAGCTGACTCTTGGCTTTCTTGCCAGAGGCTGGTATAGGAGACACCCATTAAAATGCCAAACACAGCAATATCTTGGGCTTTTAAAACAGAAGAGTTCAAATGATTTGTTAGTATAGAACGTGGTGGACTAATTTTGATGTGTATTGCTTTACTTTGCTTTAAAACACCTCATTTTGTTTGATGAGAAAAAAAAATAATGTAGTTCTTACAGTTTTCCTGATTAAAATACTAGAATCTAAGTGTTGGAAACAAAGGCCGCGTTCTCCAATCTTCTATCTTAATTTAGATTGTTGATGTCTCTGTAATGACTCAATTGGCACAGTCATCACCTAACAAAAAGCATGCTACATTAGCAAAAGTCTATAAACAGTCCACCTGCCAGGACCCACAGAAAAGCGTGCAGTTAACTGGCGATGTAGCAACAGTAGATGCTAAAAGCCAAGAATTGGACACGTAGTTGGACACTCGCTGTCAACCACCTTTGGGAAAGAGAATGACTCAGGAGTTTACCTGTTGAAAAAGCTTAATTTGAAACATAAATAAATATTTACATTTACTCATCACACTGATACATATTTAACCAGGATTTTTATTGAGAGAGAAACCTGTGAACTGTAAGATTTTACATTTACAGGCCTGGGAGGGTGGAGGGGCTGGAGGGGGGGAGGGTAAGAGATCAACCGAAGGACTTGTATGCATGCGTGTAAGCATAACCAATGGACATAAGACACTGGGGGGTAGGGGAGGCCAGGGGATTGTCAAGGGCAGGGGGGAAAAAAAGGAGACATATGTGATACTCTTTGTAATACTTTAAGCAATAAAAATAAAAAATAAAAAAAAGATCTTACATTTACATCCTCAGGAGTTCAGCTCCAAACTCATTCTATTGTCCTGTATATCCATCTCCAAAGCAGGGAACAGAAGACATGAGAGCAGTTTTCTTCTGCCTCAGCCAAGCATATTCTCTGCCGTTACTGAGTGAAGGCAGACTTCATGGCTATGGAAAGGATGAGAGGTAATATGACCCAAACAAATGAGAGTTTACAGCATAATGTGCAGCAGACAGGGTTATACAGAAACTGAAGAAACAACCCTTTACGTTTTCAAAGTTTTCTAAGGGCTAAAAACAACTGCAATAATTCATTCAGTTATATTCCTTTAACTCTAAGGAGAAATTAACTGACTCGTTTAGGGGGCAATATATGTGTTTTATTTAGAATCTGGTAATTAGAGACCTGGAGTTTGTTTAAACAGCTTGGAGTTTTTAGCCAAGGAGAATGTGGTGTTAACTACGTTGCTTATTTATCTGAGAATTTTTCTATAGTCTGAATGCATACTAGTGTTTCCTGAAATATCTTATTCCTATAGGGCAACCCAAAGGTGGGAAGTGGGATAGGATTTTGATACCTCATAACAGGTACTAATCAATTAAAAAGGAGAGGAACAGTGTAAGAAAAAGATGGAGCAAATAGATAGTACCTTCACCATCTAGTCTTTTAATCACTTTCAGCCATTTAGGGAAAATACATTCTTTTTTTCCCTTTAGTTGACATTTTTACAAGGGCAACATATATCCATAAAACTATATAAACCTTAAATATGCATATTATTAATTTATCACAAAGTCAACACATCACCCAGATAAGGAAACAGAATTGCCACATCCCAGAAATCTCCCATGATTCCTTTAAAGTCACTACTTCCACCATCCTCTCCAAATGTAACCTCTCTGATAACTTCTAAAATCATAGATTAGTTTTGCCTATTTTTAAACGATTCTCTTAGAATCATATAACATGTAGTATTTTGTATAAAGTTTTATTTAAAATTGTGTTTGTGAGGTTCATCACTATTGTGGGTAGTCTGTTCATTTTCATTACTTTTACATTGTATGAGTATACCACAATTTTCCAGCTTTAGACAATTACAAATAATGATGCTATGACTATCCTATATAATAAAAGGCTAATATGCAAATTGTCTCTACGGGTGGAAGTTCGACCAACTGGGAGTTAGACATGCGCTGACCACCAGGGGACGGCGCAGAACACGGCAGGCGTCGGCGACATGGCACTGGCAGCAGGCGGCAGTGGAGGCACTGCCGGCCCCAATGGGCCCCGACAAAAGCAAGGCCATGGTGGGACAGTGGAGCAGGTGAGCAGGAAGCAACCGGCCAAGGTGGGTGCAAAGGGAGGCCCTAGCCAGCAGCCGGGGGAAAGGAGGCCCTGACTAGTGGTGGCGGCAGGTAGTCAGGGAAAGGGAGGCCCTGGCCGGCAGCCGGCAGCCACTAGGGACTCTACCCGTGCATGCATTTCATGCACTGGGCCTCTAGTTCTTATATATGACTTTGGTCCACCTATGTTCACATTTTTATTGAGGGTGGAATTTCTGGGTTATTGAGTATGCCTAAGTTCAGTTTTGGTAAATGTGGACAGTTTTCTAAAGTGGTTGTACCAATTTACACCCTCTTCAACAGTGTTATGAGTCCTACTTGCTCCACAGTCTTACTAAGACTGATGCTATGATTTGTTTTTTTCATGTTAGCAATTCTGATGAATGCAAGATATCTCTTTGTAGTTTTAATTTGCATTTCTCCAATGACTAATGAGGCTGAGACTTTTATCATATGTTCGTTGGCCATTTGAATTATTACCACTTTTTTTAAGTTCTTGTTCAAATATTTTTTCCATTTTTCTACTGGGTTGCTGTCTTTTTCTTATTGAATTATAGGAGTTCTTTATATATTCTAGATACTAAGTCCTTTGTCCAATATATGTATTGCAAATATTTTCTCCCAGTCAGTGGCTTTTTTTTTTTTGCAGGAGGTGGGGGGGAGGGATGGAAATTATTTTTTAAAAATTATTTCTTCCTTGGGAAATTTCAATCATATACAAAAGTAGAGACATTAATATAATGAATCCCCAGGTACCCGACTTGAATAATTATCAACTCATGGCCAATCATGTTTCAGTTGTGGCCCCACTAAAAATCACCCTCTTTCATCACCCTTATCTGTCATTTTGCTTCCATTGGCAATCCCATAGGCCTTTATTACCTCATTCAATATTCCTTTGTTTATTCTTTATATATTTATTAGAGACCCGGTGCACCCCACTGGTGCACAATCGGGGCCAGGGAGGGACTGCGGGAGGGATCCAAGGCGTGTCTGGCCCATCTCCTCCAGTCCTGATTGGCTGGACTCCAGCAGCAAGCTAACCTATTTGTTGGAGCGTCTGCCCCCTGGTGGTCAGTGTGTGTCATAGCAACTGGTCAAACAGTCGGAGGGACAATTAGCATATGAGGCTTTTATATATAGATTGTATTAAATCCAATTGAGTTAATAATTGAATTTAATGAATGTACTTTTGTACTTATATTACCTGAGCTTTCTGCATGTGGTGATTCTGTTGACTACTTACTCCTTCTTGAAATACCTAGGCTTCTCTAGTATTGTTCTACCTGGTTTTCTCTGCCTTTCCCTGCCACTTCTCTTATCCTTCCTTCATAATCTCCTTTCTGGAATCTTCTTCATACCTTGCTTCTTCAGAGTTATTGTTCCACCAGAATTCTGTTTTAGTGCTCAATTCATGTGGGTGATTAATCCTCACCAGAGAATATTTTTTTCCATTGATTTTTTTTTTTTTAGAGAGAGTGGAAGAGACGGGGAGAGAGACACATGTCACTTAGTTGCCTTCCACATGCGCCCTGACGGAGGACTGGGAATCAAACCTGTGAACCTTCTGTCCAAAGGCTTACACTCTAACCACTGAGCCAAATTGGTTAGGGCCATGTGAGTGATTTTACCAGTACTCTTGTCCATGCTGATGGCTTCTGAGTCCACATCTCCAGACCATTACACACTATTCAATACCAGATCCCTATATAAAGCTATCTGCTAGGCATTTCACCTGGATGACCCAAAAGCTTCCCTGGCAGGCTTGCTGATTGTCACCCTCCCAAATCCCACCACCAATTTATTCTTCCATTCATAATACAATTTTAGGTGAACAAATACCCAGCTATCATCTATATTTCTCAGCTCACATTATAGTGAGCTGTGAACAATGCAATTCTTGCCAATGCAATGTAAGCAAAAGTGATGCATGCGACTTCCAGATCTTGACTTAAAACGTGGATTATATGTATTACTACTCTCTCTTCTCTACTTCCAACCTGTAAGATATGGTGATAACTGAAGCAACCTTGAAAGTTAGGTGTGACCGCCCTGGCCAGTTTGGCTTAGTGGATAGAGCATTGGCCTGCGGACTGAAGGGTCCCCAGTTCGGTTCTGGTGAAGGGCATGTGCCTTGGTTTCGGGCACATCCCCAGTAGGAGGTGTGTAGGAGGCAGCTGATCGATGTTTCTCTCATCGATGTTTCTCTCATCAATATTTCTAACTCTCTATCCCTCTCCCTTTCTCTCTGTAAAAAAAAATCAATAAAATATTTTTTTTTAAAAAAAAGAAGAAAATTAGGTGTGACCAATACACAAAGCCACTTCACCAGCTTAGGTCCCTGCATGATCTCATGGAACAGAAAGCCTGACTATGGAGATCACTATTCTAAATAAATAAACAAACTTTTATTTTATTTAAATTATTGCATATTTGGGGTCTCTCTGTTACAGCACGTTATTCTTTAACTATTACAGCATCTCAATCATATGATATCCAAACTTTACTAACCATCCATCCACCTAAATATCCTGCATCAACAGTCCCAGCATGAGTCAAGATTCCTGCAGTTACCTACTCATCTCTAATCTCTCAGCTCCTACATCCAGTTTTCCTAACTGCAGTTCATATGACTTCCTAAAAATGATTCAGGACTTCTACTTCTCGCCATGGTGGGGTAACTGGTACTAGACCCACTCTCTTCTCATAAATAACTGTAAAACTAAACAAATACATATGAGGACATTGTTTTCAGGCAATGGACAACAGGCAGTACAAGGCTGATCCCTGAAAGAAGGGAAATTAACCTGGCAAGCCTATGCTTACCCAGCTCTCTGCATGCATAGCGCAGTTTCCCGATTGTGTTGCAGAGAGCTCAAGTCCAAGCAAAGCACAGTGATCTCCCCACTGAGGTTCAGTCATGATGAGGCATGTACCTATAGTTTATTTTTGTATTACTGTGTAGTATATCATTGTTTGAATATTCCACAATGTATTTATTCCTTTGGTTACTGATGGACATTTGTTTCTAGTTTTTGCTGTTATGAATAAGCTGCTTTGAATATTACTGTAGCCCGGCTTGGGTGGCTCAGAGATCGAGCATTTATCTATGAACCAGGAGGTCACAGTTCAATTCCCAGTCAGAGCATATGCCCAGTTTTGCAGGCTCAATCCCCAGTGAGGGGCATACAGGAAGCAGCCAATCAATGATTCTCTCTCATCAGTGATGTTCTCTCTCTCTCTCTCTCTCTCTCTCTCTCTCTCTCTCTCTCTCTTCCCCCCTTTCCTTTCTCTCTCTGAATTCAATAAAATATATTTGAAAAGAGACTATGCAGTCTACCATAATATTGAATGTGTAAATCACATGCTAATCCTCTAGTTCTGGTGGTGTTTGGAGACTTTAGTAAAGTATTGCTTAAATATTCCAATTGGATTTTTTTTTTTAAATTCAGGCTTTGTCTCTGCTGTGCTCTGGGAAAACAAAGGAAGGTGTGTAAATTCCCCCATAAGAGGAGTCTTAAGTGGTAGAAATCGTGCTCTAAATAGCAGTGTGGGTGGCTGCAGTGATTTCTGTGATTTCTCAGGGATGGTATGTCTTCTAAGCTAGAGTCAGGCTTCAGGTATCTACTTAACCCTCCCAAGTGGAAACTGTCTCTACTTTGGGGCCACTCATGGAGGACAGAGATTAGTTTATTTTCCAAGGATTCAGCCAACCAGTTCCCCTCTACCCTCTATCACCTTCTCTAAAATGGGGGACCCATGTACATGTATGAGGGTTGTAACAGGTTGAATTTATACCCCTTCAGAAAACATGAAGTCCATACCCAGTATCTCAGGAAGTGACCTTATCTGGATATAGGGTAATTGCAGAGGTAATGAGAGAAGATGAGGTCATACTGGATTTAGGGTGGTGTGCTTATTATGGTGCCCTCATTATGACTGGTGTGCTTATAAGAAGAGGAAGAGAGACACAGGAATTTTGGCCTGACTGAATTGTCCTCCCAATATTCCTATGTGGAAGCCCTAAACCCCAATGTGACGGTATTTGGAGATAAGGCCGTTGGGAGATAATTAGGTTTACATGAGGTCATGTGGTGGGACCCTCATGATGGGATTAGTGTCCTCAAAAGAGGACAAGATACCATGTGAGGACACAGTGAGACGGCCAAGCCAGGAAGAGAGCTCTCACCACAGCCTGACCATGCTGGCTCTCTGATCTCAGATATCCGGCCTCCAAAACTGTGAGGAGTTAAATCCCCATTGTTGAGCCACCCAGTCTATGGTATTTTGCTAGGGCAGCACACGCTGAGTCATACAAACACCCTGCAATGATAGAGGCAGAGAAGGGAATGATGCCTCTGCAAGCTGAGGAATGCCAGTGGTTGATGGCCACCACCAGCAGCCAGGCAAAGGCAGGGAAGGATTCTACCCAGAGTCTAAGAGGGAGCACTGCCTGCTGACACCTTATTTTATTTTGGACTAAGAGTCTCCAGAATTATAAGAGGATAAACTTACGTTGTTTTAAAACACCTGGTCTGTCGTACGTTATTACCACACTCTAGGAAACTAATACAGTATCACTGTAAGGTTGGTGGAGGAAGGTTGGAAATGGGTGGGAGATAACTGAAGGTCTTTCTTTTTTTTGCCTTATTCGCAAGTCATAACTGTGGTTAGGATCCTGTGGGATCTGCAGGTTAGTCAGAAGTGAAGATAAATCCACTCCAAAATTATAAGTTATGGGAAGGAATTCAACTTTCCAAGGTTACTTTATATCTAACATTTTAAGAATCTGTTATAAAAAATAAAGTGTACTGCCCAGCCTGTGTGGCTCAGTGGTTGAGCGTCAACCTAAGAACCAGGAGGTCATAGTTCGATTCCCAGTCAGGGAACAGGCCGGGATTGTGGGCTTAATCCTCAGTAGGGGGCGTGCAGGAGGCAGCCAATCAAAGATTCTCTCTCATCATTGGTATTTCTATCTCTCTGTCCCTCTCCCTTCCTCTCTGAAATCAATAAAAATAAATAAATAAATAAAATAAGGAATTTTAGGAAATAAAGTATATCTTGGTCTCAATAGGCCAAAATTCCTGTCAGGAAATGGATTGTGATTTCCTTGCCCAAAGCATTTCATTTAATAACCTACCTGATAAGTGGGGAATAGTTGTGAGCCAGGAAGCTCCCAAAAATCGGAAATTTAACTCAAATAAGCAAGGACAACGTGGGGGATGGAGGGAACACAGTCCTATTTTTCATGTTAAAATCGGGGAAAGATTTAAAGCATCAGGCATTGCAGGACTTCTCAAGTCAAGGATATGCATGCATCTATAATATTTTTCATGGATCAGGAAGAGAATGCACATACAGCCTTTAAAAATTGTGTGAATAAACATCTATGTGACATATGGCAGGGAATTGTGATCCTGTTAAACACGTGCTGTGCTTGGCAGGAGCAAAGAGCCAGCATGCCTGCTCACTTAGTTCTTCCCACCCCCTCAGATGTGAGTCTTAGCAGGTGGGAGGATCTGGTGCATGCTTCATGAGGTCCATGTAGGAAGAAAGCATTGCCCACAGCTTAAGCTTTGTCCAATACCAACACAATGTCAGGCATGAACAGAGGGTATATGTTCCTCTGAGGGTGGAGCCAGAAAATGTGTGGGAGATGTACAGTGCCCTTCTAAGCTGCTGAGGGGCAACTGCATTGATGTGTTTGGAGGGCTCTGTATTTCATTGAGATGCCACATGCCAAATTAAACCTCCCTCCACCCTGTGACCTCTGCCCTTGATGACCAACTTCAGAACAAGTCACCTTTAGGAACTGAAATGCCTGGGGCCCACAGTCCCCACCCGAAGGCTGGGAAGGCTCTCTGGGCACACGCTCTTTCCTTTGCACTGGATACTTTTCATCTCTCCTACTTCATCTTTCAGGTCCCAGCTTACACATCACCTGCTCAGGAAAGATTCACTGATCTCCATGTTCTTCTTCTTAATATTTCGAGTTTTGCACACTTGTAGTAATTTACTCAGTTTTGTTTATTACCATCATTTTTATTTATCACCACTGTTTTTCTCACTAGGTTGTATGAGTTTCTTTTTTGTTCAGTGCAGTTTTCCTAGTCTGACACATAGTAGACATTCAATAAATACCATTGACTAATTGGAAGTCCAGTGTTCTCCTACCTGAAAAATTGCTGATTTATAGTTCATTCTCAAAAAAACAGAACCCTCAAGAGATAGAAGGTAGGAAGGGAGAAAGGAAGGAAGGTGGGGAAGGTAGCAGGAAGAGAGATAATTGTATGGAAAATGAACAAAGGTTACAAAGAGACAATTCATAGAAGAAATTAAAATAGCCAAGAAATATACAAAAAGATGCTCATTTAGAAATGAAAATTAAAAATAATATTTTTAATAATCATTGTTAGCAAGGATTTAGGTAAGAGGGTGCTCTTATACACTATTGGTAGCTCAAAACTATTTCTATACTTATAATTTAATAGGAAAAAAACAGAAACCACTTAACATCATCCAGTAGAGAAATTATTACATTTTACTACATTCCCAGCGGAGGAGGAAGGGCATAGTGCAACCGTAGGCAAACTATTGGCTGCGGGCCGGATACGACCCCGTATAAATGAATAAAACTATTGAAAAAAAAGACCGTTCCCTTTTATGTAATGATGTTTACTTTAAATTTATATTAGTTCACACAAACACCCCATCCATACTTTTGATCCAGCCCCCCAGTCAAGTTTAAGAACCCATGTGGATAAAAATAAAAAAAGTTTGCCCACTCCTGGGATAGAGCGTTGGCCTGCGGACTGAAGGGTCCCAGGTTCGATTCCGGTAAGGGCACCCCCCCCGCCAAAAAAAAAGGAGATTGCAGAACAATATGTATAATAATCCAAGTAATTAAAAATATAGTCTCCAAAGAAAAAGGTTTCAAAGGATTCACACCAAATATTTATAATGATAATATATAATATTTTTTAAAGGTAAGAGTTCCTTCTTATATTTTTATTGATTTCAGAGAGGAAGGGAAAAGGAGAGAGATATAGAAACATCAGTGAGAGAGAATCATTGATTTGCTGTCCCCTGCAGCCACCTATTGGGAATCCCTGCAATCTGGGCATGTGCCTTTGACAGGAACCAAACCCAGGACCCTTCAGTCCTCAGGCCAAAATTCTATCCACTGAGTCAAACCAGCTAGGGCATCATCCTTACAAATAAAAGCCTAAATGGTCATCATGCCGTGATGCCCTCACACCGTCTCAGCTGCGCGCACAGCGGGTGTGCACAGGTGGGTGGGGCTGGGCTTGACGCTACCTGCACGGCAGGGAGCCTGCCTGGGAGTCCCACCTCCTCCCGGCTCCGCGGGGTCCTGCCTCCAGCCTACCTCTTTGGGGCAATCCATTGAGGAGCCCCAGATGGGTAGGTGGGGCCTACTTCTTTGGGGTGATCAATCACCAGGGCTCGTGCACTGTGACAGGGCACAGGCCAGGCTGGGTGACCCTCCCCCCAAGTGCACAAATTTTGTGTACCAGGCCTCTAGTAATATATAATACTGGAGGCCAGGTGCATGGATTCATGCACCAGTGGGGTCCTTCGGCCTTGCCTGTGGGGATTGGGCCAAAACCAGCTCTCCAAAATCCCCCCAAGGAGTCCCAGATTGCAATAGGGTGGAGGCCAGTCAAGGAGCCCCACCATTGCACGATCAGGGCCGGGGAGGGACCACGGGAGGGCTCCAGCGTGTGTCCAGCCCATCTCCCCCAGTCCCGACCAGCTGGACCCTAGCAGCAAGCTAACCTACTGGTCGGAGCGTCTGCCCCCTGGTGGTTAGTGTGTGTCATAGCAACTAGTCAAATGGTTGAGGGACAATTAGCATATTAGGCTTTTATATGTATAGAATACTAACTAGTTGGTGTGAATCCTTTGAGACCTTTACCTGTGAGGAAGTATAAATGGGGGGTTTACTTTTTACAATAAATATATACTTCTATTTTGAAAGAACTTTATTGAGTATGATTGACATAAACTGGACGTATTAAGTGTACAGTTTGTTTTGACATCATAAAATCTGTGATGTCTGTTTTGACATCTGTGAAACCAACACCACAATTAAGATAATTTATATCATCCGTAAAAGCTTCCTTTTGTCTCTTCGCAATTCCTCCTCCTTTTCCAAGCCAACCCATCTCCTAGCAACCACTGATTCACTTTCTGTCACTATAGTTTCCATTTGCTGGAATACTATATAAATGAAATTACATATAGACTTTTTTTCAGGCTTCTTTCACTCAACATAATTATTTTGAGGTTCATCCATGTTGATGCATGTATCAAAAGCTTGGTCTTTTTACTGCTGAGTTGTATTCCATTGTATGAATCTATCATAATTGGTTTTATCTATTCACCTGTGGATGGACATTTGAATTATTTTTAGTTCTTGTCTATTACAAATAAAGAAGCTATGAACACTGTGTACAAGTCTTTGTAAGACCATATAATTTTTCTCCTCTTGGGTAAATAGCTAGCAGTGGAATGACTTAAGATAGGTTTATGTTTAGTATTTTAAGAAGTTCCAAAGTGCTTTCAAAGTGGTTGTACCGTATTATATTCCCATGAAACGGTATGGGGTTGCCGCACCAAATGAGTGGTCTCTTCACCATCATGACGTGAGGTAATGACTAACCATCAGCTTACCCATGTAGTTCAACCAGAGACTGGCCAACTAGAAGGGGTCTAGAGACCTTTTTAGTCTCGGATTCTTCTGAGAATCTGATAAAGGTCACAGTCCACTTGGAGTATAGGAACACACACACACACACACACACACACACACACACATCATCCACGTTTGAAATGCCTACAGCCTGAGTAAAAGCTGGGATACTTGGGATGGAAAGCAAAAGGCTGGAGTTCAGTGTGTTGAAAAGCTTACAATCGCTGGGAAC